>NW_026712325.1:129454-203349 GCF_030504385.1 Musca domestica
AAATTTGTTTGTCCAAGGTTCACCCAGAGGACACATAATTCTCCCACGAATGATGTGAAAATGGAGAGTTATGACAGCCAGCGACAAGTGTCTCTCTTTTTACCTGCTAAATAAAATTGGTCACGCACACAGTTCGGTTATCAGATTTACGACCTTGTGCATCGTTTCCTTACCACCCAAGTTATGAAATATTTTTTTTATTGAATACAAATTTATAGAATACATATTTTGAATTATTATCCTAAATATTATCGAAAAAATGTAATTAAAATTCCAGTTATGACTTGTAGCAAAGATATGAATTTTCAAATATCCTTTAGATGGAAGAAAGAAAGATAGATTATTTTGGTTTTGGTTTATATTTCCTGTTCACAATTAAATTATGTTGGAGTTTATTTGAAAATATGTGCACACCACCCACGTTATGAAATTTTTTATTGAAATCGAATAAATTAAGTAATAAAATTTTTGAGTTATAACGCCCAGATAATATTGAAAGGGTACATTAATCATATCAATAAAAATTTAATATGTTCTAGACGTAGACGCCTAAAATCTTCCAAGGGGATATTTTCGACTTCCGGTTGTGAAAAGTGGTATTTATTTATAAGATTCGGCTAATGCTATTAATGATGCGCAAGATTCAAAATTTTCAAAGAGCCACAGTTCAAAAAGTCACAATGATTCTCAATGCCATGTAATAAAATGCAATACAATGCGATGAAAATTACTCTTCTAGCTGGAGCGTTCTTGAACCATTGGTGTAGTCGAAAATTGGACCAACGTCCCGAATTTATTGGTGCCCACATTGTTTTGTTTGCCCAATAAACCCTGCAAACTGTATTTCAAATAGAGCTCTGCACCTCAAATAACTGGCCATGATGCGACTCTAAGGTATGTGAAAAGTCAACATCTGTCCACTCAATTTTTGCTGGAAGTCTGGATACCTTTTAGAAGATCTAATTGTGATGCCACCTTTACAAGAGCGGGTTTTACTTGAATCTAGCCTCGATGGCTCTAACCTGATGCCAACAATGCGCCGACCAGTACCTCTTTATAATTACCCAGAGTTACAGGGTTGCCCATATTCGACGGATCCATGACTCTTTGGGCCCATTCCAATCGACGAGGCTTGTCCGCAGGCAACATTCTTTGCGTCAATTGTATTTTGTACGGGAACAAATGCAAATCAATGCGAATAATCCGTTGTAAAGTGGACCGAGCCATGCCCAACTGCTGTGAACGGCGTTTTTGGGATGTTCTCGGGGACCTCTCAACACTGGCTCGTACGGCAGCGATATTCTCGGCCGATCGCCTTGGTCGACTTTTATATGGCCTCTTCGGATTAGATAGAGCCTTACCAGTCCAAAATTTTTCGTATAAACGCTTAATGGTGTTCTTTGAAGGCGCACTTCTCACATTTTTAATGTTTTAAAAGAACATTGAGTTTTCACAATTAACTTCTTCTGTTAAATGTAAATTTCAACTATTTCGCGTGGCGTGTATTGGTTCATGGTAAAAATCTGCTTGGACTGACGCTTCAAACGCGGTATGTCATTAAGCGATGTGACATCTCTGTCAAAAGTTATGGCGTTGCCAGATGGGTCCGTCGAATATGGGCAACCCTGTATACTTTATGGGGACTAGGTGTTCTATTATATGGTAGTATGGAGGGTATATTAAGTTTGTCATTCCGGTTGTAACACCTCGAAGTATACATTTTAGACCCCACAGAATATATATTATCGATAAGTCGATTAAGCTATCCGTCTGTTGAAAGCACTCTAGCTTCCGAATGAAATGAAGTAAGTTGATAAAATTTTACCTAAATGAGTATTAGTCTGCAGGACTTTTGGTTTTGAAAAGGGTGATGTAGGTCCACGTCTTCGTATGGTCTCCATATAATGGTACCTCCCTTTTTTCGGTATTTTGTTGATATAAGCGACATTTACCGGAAATTTTTTAAATTTGGTATTTGAAGTTCGTAATGGGTAGTGCAGCCTATGACTGAAAATTGTCTGTGCAGGTCCACGTCTTCGTATATCCCCTATATAACGGTACCCCTCGATATTCAGGATTTTGATGATTTTAGCGATATTATTCACCGGAATTGTTTTAACTTTGGTATTTGAAGCTCGTAATGGATACGAATGCCAAAAATTTTCTGTGCATGTCCACGTCTTCGTATAGCCCATATATAACGGTAGCTGCCGATATTCGGTATTTTGATGATTTTAGCGACATTATTTACCGGAACTATTTCAAATTTGGCATTGGAAGTTCGAAATGGGTACTGCAGCCTATGTCAGAAAATTATCTGAAATTGAAATGAAGTGAAATGAAATATGCCCAATTTGTACCAAATATTGGAGGGTATTCAAAGTTCGGCCCGGCCGAACTTATAGCTTTTTTCACTTGTTGAACATATAACTGTTAATAATAGTAGTGCTGAAAATGACACATATGATTACCCTATTGTTTCCAATTCTGAATGAATTTGCTTTAGAGGATTCGGCTACCATGAAAAATAGACCATCAATCTTTCAAAATCAATAAATCGGGCCGTTCAGCCTGTCACCCATTCAATTCATTACTTTTGTGTGAGTTCCAATTTTTCTAAATCCCACCAAGTCTTACCTATTTACAAATTTATGATAAACTTCATCTCTCTCCGTCTTCTTATTATGATAATAACACCTTTATTCCCATTACTCATCATATGCCTATGGATTACCGGAGATCAACAGAGGAGTTAACACCAACAGGGATTTATGCAACGGCACTACTTCAATGAGAAAAAGGATTCAATTACTTAACTAGTTACATATAGATGCAGTAGTAGTAGTGGCTCACACCAAACGTAATCATGTTCATTCGTTTCCAAGTAAAACTATGATCATTGCGAACAAAATTCAAAAAGTGTCCATGTTGTGTGTGTGTGTTAGTGTCTTGTGAAAATGTGCCAGTAAGTGAGTATCTAATAACAGAATTGTCTATAATAAGCAGACATTGTTGTTGTTGTCGTCATCGTCGCCGACGACAATGCCTCCTTTTTCTTCGTTGTTACTGCCACTACCGTTCAAAGCAACAATAGCCGTAAAAATCCTCTTGACACTCCAACACTTTTCCTGCTGCTTTTCTTCAATAGACAACACCGACAGGCTAAACAGGCGACGACGATGACGAAGAAGAAAAAGACGACGACGACGACAAACAGCAAAATAGCTAAAACTGAATTAAGTTATCAGAACGTAACGACGAACCTACATTTGTCCGGTGGCTGAGTTCGATGTGATAATGATGTTCACGTTGATAAAATTTGGGTCACATTTATACGGGGGGGCCTTGTGTAACTACTAAATGGATATACATTGGTATTGGTATTATCTCAATGTTTGCCAAAGGACCTCAGTTTTTTTTTCTCATTGAACATTAAGGACATCGTCAACATTATGTGCGTGTGTGTGTGTCCCCCTGACTGGATGGACAGTCTTTGTGTATCATTACTTTATGGTTTATATTTTTGCTGCTTTGTGCTCACTAGCTTGGACCTCCTTTTTTTGGGTTATCCTTTTATTCTTCTTCTTTTTTTTTCTCAATGATGATAATAATATTATTGTCCTTTTTTTCGTTACGATGATGCAGGTTACGAAAGGAATAGCAGTGGCACATTTAAAATACAACTGCCACACACGCACACTCACACACACATTGCTCTTTTGAATATCCTTGCAGTTTAAGCAGTCCTATTCGTCGGTTGGTTGCATGGCCAAGGAGCACCCGAGAGTTCAAAAAGGGAAGATAGCTGTTTTTTTTTTTTTTTTTTTGTCTCGTCCTTCTTGTGTTATTATAGTTATGGCCAATGAATGCTTTACGCTTGGCCGTGCAGAAAACAGGGTAAAACTGGTAATGTCCCCTTTGGTAGTTATATGTTCCTGCGAGAGAGTGTCTGTGTCATTTTAATGGCCATGTGTGTGCGTCCGTTTTTGGATGCAATAAAATGTGAGTATTGTAAGGACCTACATTTGAACTTTTTTCCACTTTTTTTTTTTTGAAAAAAAAAAACTATAATTGCGTAGCAAAGTATCTTGTGACATTAAATAACGAATTTGAAAATTTATCTAAGAGCAATAGAGGATTATTAAGGCAAGGATTTTTTATGAGGCAGACGGTGTTTTATTTTTTTTTTTTTTTTCATTTTTGTTGAGCCAATTAAAATTGGTCACGCGTCTCCCGTTGTTATCTTGTTTATGACCCAGAAAAAATATGATGTGTTGATTGTGGCAAACCGTCTCGAGTGCAGTCATTACCACCCAAGTAATGGACGTTTTCGGAGAACTAAAATAAAAAAAAATAAAAAAGTTTTGAATTTATAAAAATTAAAGTAGAATTGTAGTAAGTGAAGGCGCCTACTCCATTGCAATAGATTAGATCATTTTTAATGTCCTTTTGTCCTTTGTAAGGATATTATAAGTATTTTTCTAAGTCAACAGGAAGTTATGTTCGATAGAGTTTCCGGAACAGTGTAATAGAACCGATTCATTTTTATGGGCTCAGGAAAATATGATCGATGGATGACTGGTGACTGACAAAAATCATCATAATATCGAATATCGGGAGGTGCCGCTATATGGATATACAAAAACGTGAACCTATATATACACAAATACCAATTTTTAGACAAATCCGCGAAGAAATGTGGCAAAAATCATCAAAATATCGAATATCTGGAGGTACTGTTGTATGGGAGCTATACCAAAATGTGGACCTATTCATACAACAGAATACAGAACCCATTATGACCTACAAATAGCAATTTGTAGACAAACTCGTGAAAAAATTAAAATATTAAAAAAAGGGAGGTACAGTTATATGGGGGCTATACCAAAGCGTGGACAAATATGTACAATGTTTCGCCAACGGAGCTAGAACCCATTATGACCAACAAATACCAACTTTTATACAGATAAGTGAAAAAATGTGGAAAAAACCTTAAAATACCGAATATCGGGAGGTACTATTCCAAAACGCGGACCGATATATCTCATTTTCAATACCAACCACCCTAGACACAACACAACTTGTTCTGCTAAATTTTGATGCTCTACGTCAAATAATGTGGGCTGTATCGTGATTTCAACAGAGAGACAGACGGACATGGTTAAATCGACTTAGAATTTTATGCTGATTATAAATAAATATATATATATATATATATATATATATATATATATATATATATATATATATATATATATATATATATATATATATATATATATATATATATATATATATATATATATATATATTGTTTTTTTACAAACTGCTGGACAACGAATGTTGTCTCATCGGAGAAAACCAAATTCAGCCGTTTACCACTTTCGGTCAAGCGAAGCAACTCTTTAGCTCTTTTGAGTCTATTTTCTTTCTGTTGTGGTGTAAGTTCTTGCACTTTTCAATGGCTTTGCCCCGAGCTCATTTTTCAATATTTGCCGAATGGAATATTGCGATATGTTCAGTTCACGAGCCATTTTCCGGCCACTGCGACGCGGGTTTCGATCAAGTCGCTTCTTTACCTTTCAAACCATTTCTGCAGATGTTTTTGTTTTCTTCCGTCCACTTCCCGGACGAGTGGCGTAGAAATGACAGCAGTCTGAAGTTAGTGGCAGTTTTTTCATCTCACCCTGTATCTAATAACATAAACCTTCAAAATACTGAAAATATGGTTCTAAAATATAACAATTTTGGGTCCAGGTTAGTGTGGAATCCATATGAGGTACATGGGTCATTTTCAATACCCAGAATTCTTAGAACCTTTAACTAATTTTAGTAGTCCAGATTTCATTAGATCCTACAGGGTATTAGGTCTTTGTGCATTTGTTTGAGGATATTCATTTCTACTTTTGAGGATCTTCATAGAATCACTTCCCGAGCCCGGAATTATTTCAAATTTGATATTTGAAGTTTGTAATGGATACTACAGCCTATGACAGAAAATTGTCTGTGCAGGTCGAAGTCTTCGTATAGCCCCCATATAATGGTACCGATATTCGGTATTTTTGCATTTTAAGTTCTTAATGGATACTACAGCCTATGACAGAAAATTGTCTGCAGGTCCACGTTTTATAACCCCATGGTACCTCCATATATTCGATAATTTGATGATTTTAGGTACATTGTTCACCGTTTATTTCAAATTTCGTATTTGAATATGGTAATGACATGGCAACAATGCCTATGTAGGTCCACGTCGTATAGACCCAATATAATGGCCATATTCGGTATTTTTAAGATTTTAACAGAATTTTTTTTTACATTTTCGAAATTAGTTCCAAATGGTAGAGGGTATTCAAAGATCTTCGTGGCCGAACTTACTGCTTTTTAGCTTGTTAACATTTAAAACTATTTGACATTCGTATCTGTAAACATCGTCCGATCTCTGCTTGTAGCAATGATGGTTGCCTGCATTTTTTACCTTTCAACCACTGTCTGCCTTAAAAAACGGAAAACAAGGCCATTAGATCCCGGTTTATTATTCGCATGGCCAAGAATACATAAAGTTGGAGAAACGAGCCTTTTTCTTTCCTCTCTTCGTAACAGTCATTACATTAAGCAAACCAGCAGGACTATAAAAAGCTAAGGTGCAATGGATAAGTAAGGTCAAAGAGAAGAGCCTCCATTCTAGCCAGCTGAATTACATCAATGGATTACAACGAGTAAATGCATACCAAAGAACAGCAGCAGCAACAACAACAACAACAACGGCAACATGTATGGCCTTTTCCACTCACAACAACAACAAACATAAAATTTCATATCAGTTGCCATTTTTTTTCGAGACGCTTTTTCCTGCAACAGCGGTGCTGACGATGGTGCTGGTGGTGGTGGCGGTCGTAAAAACAAAAAGAATTACCCTCTTAAAAGCCGAAAAGGAATGCACCCAGTAAGAACAACAAAAACAAAAAACTGTAACCACGTCAACGTTGGCAACAGCCAGTAGTGGCAAACGAACAATTTTTACTATCTCTTAACCACTCAGTTCAATGAAGAAGACAGAAAAAAAAGAGAATCAAACGGAAAAACAACACAAATGCACTACCGGAAAAACTCCTAAAAAGGATTCATTCATTCATGGTTTTGATAACCAAAAAACAACAACAACACAATTTTTGGGGCGAAAACTGGAAGTGGTAGCCATGTACAATTTTGCTCTTACCACGAGAAAATTGTTAAGATATCAATAGCAGGCTGCAAAAGAGGCCTCTTTGATATTGACTTGAAAGGTTGCCTGGACATCAGCAGCAGCAGCAACACCACCAATAACAACAACTACGTGGACGACACAGTTAGTGCTGATGGTATTCACCCTAGACTCAATGCACCAAGCTAAGCTGTGTTCGTTTTTTTTCTTAATCTACAACTATGACCAAAGGTTTTATCTGTGGTTGGTTTGTTAAAAGGGTTTATGGCTATTTCGAAGATCTTTTTTTCCGACACACGGTTTTTTTTTCATTTGAACGAAACGAAATGAAAATGGAATTGATTTTTCTTATGGTTTCAAGCCAATCCATCCAAGGAAATGTTATATTGTCCCACAACACACACATAAGTAGTAAGTGTTGTAACGACAACAACGACCATCAAACGAATCTGCATCAAAACCCCTGCAACAACTTCCCAAGGGGTGAAGATAAAATATTTCGAAATTTAAATGGGCAAAGATAAATGATTTTTGTGTGTGTTTTTTTCTTCTTTCATTTTCATTGTGAGGAAAAAAGGTGCATTTTCCTAAATGGTAGCAAAAATTCTTTCACTTATCTCAGTTTTATGTAAAATTGTTAAGATAGGCAATTTATTCCGGCTGGAAATAAAAAGTATTAAGTTTTCAGGTGTTTTTTTTTCGTTCTGCCTGTTTCTTTGGCGGAGAAGTTTTAGAAATCTTTTCCCATAGTGTATCCCATAGTAGATAAAAGATGCACACAAACAGACACCACTACTGCGTGGTAGGCCTATTTGAAAAAGAGTAACTTTTGTTTCGTGATTAAATGGAATCTCTATCCTCTAGACCATGAAACATTTATATTAAAATCAAATTGTATCTTATCTAGAAATTGCATATGCATGTCTTTTTAAGGCAGATACTGGAAAACGAGATACTTTTGTGAAGCATTTTCTTCTGTAAATCTATGGTACTGTGGTTTCGTAATATATACAACTGTAGGTCCGCATATTATGCACCCTTTGTGCGAAGAAATTAAAACACCTTTCTTTTTGAAAATAGATTCTCCAGGAATGATCAAATGTAAAAGTGCAAACGATTTCAAATGTGGAAGTTTACCTAAAATTGTATATATCACAGAGCAATGGATTGAATATTGTGATACTTATATAAGCCCTTTATTGAAGCTACAGTGCTATTCTGAAATCGAAATTGAAATTATTGACGTTTACGGTGTACATATCGCAATTTGGATATTAGGAATATGGTCCAATACTGAAAATATAAAAATATCGGGGATAAATACATTTCCTGTCGTTTTATAAAAAACAAAGACAGCAGGCAAAACATCAGTTAAATCGAAATAGAATTTAATGCTGATCAAGAATATATATACTTTGTTGGGTCTGCCATGAGTATTTCGGGGAGTTACAAACGGAATGACAAAGTTAATATACCTTCCAGAATATGGCGGAGGGCATAAAAATTAAAAAAAAATACATTGAGTTCACTGGGCCAAACTTTTAATACCCTCCACCATTGGTTATACGAAAACTAGACCTATATATACAATGTTCCGCCACCGGAGCTAGAACCCATTATGAACTACAAATACCAATTTTTAACCGAAGCCGTGGGAACTACCGTTATATGGGGGGCTATCCGAAAACTTGGACCGATATATCTCATTTTCAATATCAACACAATACAAGCAATTGTGCCAAATTTTTGAGTAATTTGGGCAGTATAGTGTTTTCAACAGATAAACAGACGGACAGGCAGATAGGACTGATACTACCCATATAGGCACAATAAACCTGAAATTTGGAGCTATATCTAAATCTGAGCTGATATTCATGAAAATATCATTATTGTACAGTGCATATTAAGAATGTGGGGACATACACACCTGAGGCTGCGTTTGGTCAGATGTGCCGAAATCCCTCCCATTAGGACGAATATTACATATATGGTGCGCAAAAAAACTGAAATCGGAAACTATATCTTAATTTAGACCGGTTTTTTTTCTAATTTCAATAGGGTTCATCCTTGGGACAAACAAATAATTTGCGGAAAATTTCATATCAATCGGACAATAAATGCAACATGTACTTTCTTTGCAAAAATATATGCACACGGACAGACATGCTTAAATCAACTCAGAATGTGACTCTATGAAGATCATCAAAAGGAACGATTGGTATATTTCGTTTCCTTCCGCATGGTACACACAAATGCACAAAAACATAATAGCCTGTACCACAGTTTGGCGTAGGGTAAAATTAGCAAAAACTGGAAGAAAAAAATTAATTTCGGAGGCGGCCCGGAACTGCAATTTAAATTCGTAATCTGTAGTTGTCCCTCTGACAGAGAATAAATAGTTAATATAATTTTTTGCGTATAACCCTCATGTATAATTCTAGCCCAATATTTATCGAAAAAGCTAAAAATACGGCATTGAAGCCCCCGTATAATCGTTTCTCGCGCTATTCATTATTTTAATGGTTTGAAACAAGATTTTCCGTACAATTGCCAAGACTTTACTCTGCCAGAAAATTGTCTTTATAACCTATAACTGTAGGCTCGATATTAATAGCTCCTCAGTAACAATATGTAACGTTCGAATTCCAAGTCCCGACAAAACAGACTTTTTTTACCTTCAGCCAATATTTGCATTAGTGCTAGGTCAGGTGCAAAAATGGACAATAAGGCCCACTCCGTCAAGTACCTCCTCCACAAAGGGTCAACATTATATCTTTTATAAAATGTGATGTAGAGTCCTTTTGTCTTAAAATTACACACATTACAATATTTTTATTAACCCAAGGTCTTGTGTAAGGATGGCATATATCGGTCCACTACATCTGGTACCTCACCACAAAGGGTCGACATTTTGAATATCCATGAAGCTCATACAAAACGAAAATTATATCTGATTCCATTCGGAGATTGGACCATTCCTTTTGGTACCTCCCCCACAACGGGTCAATATTTTGAATATAAATAACTCTCATAAAATGCGAAATAAGCATCCGATTGTCCTAAAGTTTAATCCCAGTATTTATATTAACACAAGCTCTAATTTGGAGATGGTAGATATCGATCCACTACTTCTAGTACCTCACCCACAAGGGGTCCACATTTTGAATAACCACGAAGTTTATAAAACGCGAAACGAGCATTCGATTATTTTCAAATTCGGCACATCCCAATATTTTTTTCAACAAAATATTAGGTGTGAAGATGGGATATATCGGACAACACCTTTCCCACAACGGGTCGAAATTTTGAATATTTATGACTCTTATAAAATGCGAAATATGCATCTGTTTCTTTTCAAATTTCGCTTATTGCAATATTATTACTAGATCTGGTGTGAAGATGATATATATCGGCCCACCCCGTCTGGTACCTTTCCCACAAAGGGTCATAATTTTCAGTGCTCGACGCCGAGTGAATCCTATAATAGTTTTTAAGTTGTTGTTTACAAATCACCTGAAGGTGTAATTTATACAATTGCGAAATATCGGAAATCAAAAATGAAATAAAATTAAAAAACCAACCTAAAGTTCAAAAATTCTTATCTATATATATAAATGAAAGTTGTGTTAGTTACTACGCTTATAACTTAAGAACCGCTGAACTGATTTTAATGATTCATACAAATTCGGAATTGTCTCTTATCCGAAAAGGATAATATCCAAAAAAATCGCGTAAAAATGTGATATATTAACATTTTCATTTTGACTTTTGAAATGTACAATAGTAATGTTTTTTTTTTTGCATGATTTTTTCCATTTTGACTTACTTTTTTCTAATGTACATTTGTAGTGTTTTTTTATATTTTATTTTTGAATTCGAATATTAATACCAATTTAAATAATTGACTTGATTTTTTGAGAACTGAACGGAAGTGTAGTACCTAATTATGTGGTGGCGAAACGGAATAGATGATATCGAAAGTTAAAAGATAATTACTTTTTCAAAATCGCTACAAAATCACGAAAAAAGAGATCTCACTGCAAAAATTCTCAAAACGGGAAAATATCGAAAAACATTTCCAATGGAATTGAATTTTAAAATAAAAGTACATTCTATTGACAAAATTTGTAAGGATCTTAAAACAGTTGTTGTAAAAAATCAGCGAACAAGTTGAAGATTTTTTCAATTTGTTATTCTTCTTTTGTCAATTTTTTTTCAATTTGTAATATCAGATTGAATTCAGTGGATTTTTTGTGAACAAAATAAAGAATAATTTTTCACTATATACAATTTTTCACCAAAAAATGAAATAAGTGCGAAATACGATGGTAACTGACATCTACCTTCCAACTCCAGGACCTATATCGTGGTTCAGCTCGAAGATGCGAACACATTTAAACAAACAAAAATGGCCGAAAAAGACTAATGGGGTTTATTTCAAAGCGTGGCCCTACTTCTTTCATGTGACAATAATCCGTCCAATGAGAGCTCAAAATGCAAAAATTTTTGGGAGTACAATCAGTAAAATACCAAATATAAAGGGTGCAAAATAGTAGAGCGAATAGGAAAGAAAAGGATTTCTATCCTTCCAAAAATTCTTCCTGAACATTTAAGATACCTTAAATCGCTTTTGCAGATCATGATATCGATCATAAATAACCATCGTATGATTAAAGCCATTTTTGGAGTCCGCCACATAGAAATTTATTCATGTAAAGTCCCCACATTGGAGTATCCCCAAGTCCACTTTCACATCTAATGTATGGTCAGAAAAGAAAATTTTGTATTCTATTGAATTTGTAACCCCCAAGAGTATATTGGTTGGGAACGTAAATTTGGGATGTACATCTATATGAAATAAATTGTGAAAACATGAACAAATTACAAATATAGGAAAGTAGCACGGGACCGAATATTTGTTGAATCGTCATTGAATTATACTATGATGAAAAATATGGACTTTATGGGGTCTCCAATTTACAATTTAAATGACAAAATTTTTTCAGTTTGACATGCTATATTGTTCTGCTATATTTTCGATTTGGTCTCTATTTGTCATCCTGGATTATAAGGGGTGAAGAAAGTTTTCAATGTAGGTCGATGTTTCGCATTTTAGCATATTTCAAAGGATTTTGCTAAAAATGTGTATTTGGGGGTGAAAATCTTACACAAAAATTTCAACATATCTACAAATTTTAGAATTTTCTGCATGTAATAGTACCCCCTCAAGTCCACCTTTTGGCGGACAAACAGACCGACATGGTTAGGGGGACTTATGAGGACTCTAATGCACAATCTGAGGTGCTAATGGGTTTAAAAAAATAATTAACTTTGGCTATTCTTAAATCAATTAGCCCTCAATTATGAGGTGTACATTCCAAATTACTGCTCATTTGACTAAAAATTAAAAACTAATCGACCAGTACGTGAACATTTACAACATTCATATCTTTGAATAATTATGCTTTGACAAATATGCATAATAGACAAAAACTACGGGCCGGCAACGCGGACCGGGCCAGCTAGTTATTAAATATATTGGAAAACAGGTCGAACAAACTCACATTTAAAACTTTTTAGTATTTTTATATCTCATAACTTTAGAATATATCTATCTATCGACAAAACCGACTGAAACTTTTCAACTGTGTAAGCCTTACGATGCTTGCCATACTTTTCACCAGAATTATATCAATTTCCGAATATGGAGCTTGTAGTGGTTACTGCTTCCCAAGACAAAAAATTGCCCATATAAACTCCCGTCTTTCTATTAAACGGCACCTCCCAATTTTCGGTATTTTGATAATTTTAGCTGCATTTTCAACAGAATTACCTTAATCTTGAAGTTGGAGTTTGGAGTTCATAATCGACGCCAACTTCTCTGGCAAAAAATTATCATTTTTATTTTTTTTTTAAATATTTTTTTTAAAATATTTTAACGGAATTTTTTTACATTTTCCAATTCTTTTTTGCAAATAGTGAAGGGTATTTAACGTGCGGTTTGGCTGAACTTAGCTGCCTTTTCAATTGTTTATATTGATAAATATTTATTTAATGTAGTTGGGAACATCTGCAATTTTAGCTTCCTAGCGTGGAAATCTCGACAAATAGAGAAGAGATCAGAAGGGCAATCACATCTTTTGAAAGATAGATGTGAAGCAAAGTTCGATACAAATTAAATTAAGTTTTTAGGAAAGAAATTTCTATTTTTCCGATCTCCCACTCCCCCAAAAAAAACTCACTTTCTTTAAGGCACGTGTGAAATTGCATCAAAAAGTGTGAAATAATTTGTTGCAGTCGGGAATTTTGTTTTATGGAAATTAATTATTGCTGTGAAATTTTTTCTATGAAAATTACAAAACATAATCATGGCAATAATTAATTTCTATCCAAAAATTTTCCAGACTACAATAAATTATTTCACACTTTTTTTAATGAAATATCACACTTTTTTTTATTAAGACTGTCTGGCAGAAACTTGTAGATCATTCCAATGTCACTGAAATAAAAACTGAATAAAAATAAATAAAAATCACATGTACACACATTTCTTCTCATGGTGTGGTTGGTTAATCATTTGTTATGTTGACCTGATCATAAGTGGTATTGTTGTAGGGTTTTGTTGTTCAAATTAATTGTATCTATCAAATTGGACATTGTTTATATTTGTTTTAGATTTCATTCAACCCCCACCCCTCCCCGCCAAGAAAAATGCATTTTATATATATTTCATGTCGCTGACATTTCCATTTTGTTGCTGTTGTTGATGTTTTACATGCTTGATTTGCATCTCTCGTCCAGGGTTTTGTTGGCTGACATTTATTTGTCCACATTTTAACAGACTGTTTATCAATGTCGCTCCTTCTTCTTCAACTTGTTGTCCGGAGCATTTGTTGGTTGGTTGCTGGTTGTTGTGTGCCGTGTTCTGTTCTGTTTCTCAAGCTAAACTTTTGCTTTGTTGTTTTTCAGTTGCCATTGTCATTGGGATTTGGGTGTTCTGGTTTAAACTTAGAAGATCTCATGCATTTCTCGGTAACATGATTACATTTCATCACAATCATGGGCATAGAGTTTTCTTTTCTGGGGTTCTACCACCACCATCATCTTCATCACCCGCCACCAGAAGAGCAGCAGGCTTATTCTGATGATGATGGTTGTAGTTTTTTGTTGTTGTAAGTTTCTTTCTTTCTGTCTTCCTCCAATGGGGGGGGGGGGTTACCTTCCTTGACTGATGATGATGGTTGCCGGTGAGACGGTGTCGCATTTACAAAAATGTTGTCAACGATCTAGTTGTTGTTCTTTGTGACCCTTGAAATATTAGATCGTTTTCCATAACAAATAACATGATTTTCAAAAGCCAACATTTTGAAAAGTCGACAATCGTCCAAGAGTTTTTACATATTTTTTTTTTCATTTCTAATCCACCATAAAACAAGATCTACATATGTTATTTATTGGCCAACAGGCCATGAAAAGGAATTATGTATATCTTTTTTTTCTCCGGATGTTAATGCTTAGAATGACACAAATAATGGGAAATTTAGGGAAATATTAAAGTGGAAGGTGTATAGGAAAAAAGTAGAAGGTGTCATATGGCTCGAAAAGTGTGCACCTGTAGGTGACTTAGAGAGATAGCTAGTGACCTTAAGTCTAACACCTAACACTGCTAAACTAGACGAGTTAATATCAGTTGGATTGCCAACAGATGTATACCTTCAGAATGTGACCCGTACAACGTTACCTCCCTATTTTCGATATTTTGACGATTTAAGCGACATTTTTCACCGGAATTATTTCAAATGTCGCATTTACAGTTTTCAACGGGTACTATAGCCTGTGACAGAAAATTGCCTACGTAAAAAAAGTTTTCAAAATCTTTCATATTTTAGCCGAAACTATTTCCAACATTAGTCGCCCACCACTATATCTAAAGCCTAGATACCAACAGTGAATTCAATATTAATTTTCAGGATTCAAGTTCTATTCATTAAAATATTTCGCATTCTCAAATCCACCGCCTTCTCCCAAAACTCTATACCAACAGTGGCCTCCATATCAAATTTCAGAATTCCAGCTCTATTCTAAGACACCAAATTTATTATCAAACATTTCGTAAAGTTAAACTATGTATTTCTAAAAACACCGCCTTCTCTCCACCCTAGGCACAAACAGTGACATCGATACAAAATTTCATATCATGTTCCAGAATTCCAGCTCTATTCCTTCAATCAATACCAGATTTAGTACTATTTACTAATTTACATACAGTTAAAGTATACATTTCCAAAAATACATTCATATCTCAATTCCAGATACCAACATAGACCTAAATATCAAATTTCAGAGCCCCAGCCCAAATTTCAGGATTTCAGGATTTAGTATCATCAAGTATTTTTCGTACAAATATAGGACTCATTTGAAAACCGTCGCCAATCCACAAACACGGACACCATCAGTAAACTATGTATCAATTTTCAGAATTTTATCTCCATCCCTTCACCCTATACCAAATATAGTACCATTCAGCACTTTTTGTACAATTAAGGTACACATTCACGAAACCACCTCCATTTGTCCAACCTACACATGAGCAGCGATCTGAAATCCCAATTTCTGATTTCAAGCACAATATTGGTATAAGTATAGTGCTTGAAATTGAACAAAAAAGAGTTCTATTTAGTACTTTCCGTACAATTACAGTACATATTTCCAAAATCGTCTCCATATCTCAATCCCAGATATCAACATAAACCTAAATATCAAAATTTGGAATTTCAGCTCTACCCCTTCGCCCATTACCAAATTTAGTACCACTTAGTACTTTTCGAACAATTATACAATTATATATATTATATATATATACACATTTCCAAAAGATTATATATATATTTTAAGCCTTCTCAAAAACAAAGCCTAAAAATGCTACATTAATAAAATAGATAGTAAAAAAGAAGCTGAGTTCGCCCGGGCCGAACTTTTTATACCCTCCTCCATTTGGGAGAAACTTGAATAATCTCAAAAAAAAAAAAAAAATTCTGTCCAAAAATACTCCTCGAATGAAAACCACCATATGGGGGCTATACGAAGACGTGGTCCTGCATAAGTAATTTGTGTCATGGGCTTTAGTAACGGTTCCGAACTTTATATACGAATTTTGTAAGAATTCCGGTGAATAATGTCGCAAGAATCATGAAAATACCGAATATCTGGGGGTATCGTTATATGACGCTATACTAAAATGTGGACCTATTTAGACAATTCTCTTCTAAGGGGTAAGGGGTACTTAGAAGAAACCTCTTTTGTGAATTTTTAGACAATTCCATTGAAAAGCTTGGCTTAAATCATAAAAATACTGAATATTACTAACAAATAACTCCTTGTGTAGAATTTCAGACAATTCTATTGAAAAATGTGGCTAAAATCATCCATATACCGAATATAGACGCGTACAGTTATTAGGGGGCTATACGGTATCGTGGACCGATATAGCCCATCTTCGAACTTGACCTGCCTGCAGACAAAGGACAGATCTGTGCAAAATTTGAGCTTTCTATCCTAATTCGTTTTGACTATAGCGTGATCACAAAAGACGGACGGACGGACGGACAGGGCTAAATCGTGTTCGAATTTTACGCTGATCAAGAATATATATACTTTATTGGGTCTAAAATTATTATTTGGATGAGTTAGAAACGGAATGACAAACTTAATATACCCTCCATAAAAAATCAGATTGACTCACTAAAGCTGACTCTCTTCTCGATTGATTTATTAAAGTCTATTCTGAATGGGGGAAGGTAGGACCTTGAAATTTGTCATGAGGGTTAAATAATTATAAAATTCAGTGTTTAAATGGTACAAAAAGTACATAATGGTGCAGCTAGAGCTTTGATGTTTTGCAAAATCATATAATATTGTCATTAATTGATCGGCAAAAACTAGACCTGTAAAATTCCGCTTAAGGAGCAGTTTTGATGAAATTATGATAACATTCTCTCTAAAATGGAACTTTTTACTAAAAGACAAATTTTAAAAATTACTCGATGTGTCTCAAAGAAAGTATTGAAACTTTGCTCTCCCATGATGCCCAACATTTCAGCCTTCAATTCGGAAATTACATAAAAAAATGAAAATATTTACTTCAGGTTAAAAAAAATTAAATCATCTTCATTTATGGTTATGTACCTGTCGTTCCTGTTCCTCTTCTTATGTGCATTTCTCACTTATAATTTCTGCAAAAAAAAAAAATCGGTGACAAAAAATAATATAGAATTACCTACAAAATGCTCGTCTTTAATTTTTTAAATACTTGTTCCCATTTTCGGATTGGGTTTAATAAAATCAATTTTGCTCCCACAATTATTAACCAGTAAGGAAAGCTCAAAAGTCGGGCGGGGCCGACTATATGATTCCCTACACCACTATGCATATTTAGTAGAGCTCTCGTAAAAAGGTTTATACAGGGCATTTCAGAGCTCTATGAGATATTTGGTACAAAATCAAAATCTATCTAATTCTATCGTGCATTTTACGAACTATAGCTATCTCTGAACCGGGTTTCTCCAAATTTGACGTATTAGCTTCTAGACTGAATTCGGTCTTATGTACGAAAATTCAGGTGATTTGGGCTGATATTGGCCATTTGATGCACAATTAACACGAAATCGGATGAAGATATATATGGGAGGCATATCCAAATCGGAACAGATTTTAATAAAATTAAAGGCAACTATTTTTGGGCTTTATCTGATATCTGGTACCAAATATCATTCCTGTGGAGTGCATTTTACGAATGTGAGGAACTTAAAGACCAAATTGATGCTATTACGGCCATTTGTTGGTCAATCACCCGAAATCGGATGAAGATATATATGGGAGCTATATCCAAATCTGAACCGATTTCGATAAAATTTAAAACAGCTATTCCTGTGCTCCATCTAATACCTGGTACCAAATATCATGGTTGTGGAGTGAATATTACGAATGTATGGGACTAAAACTCTAAATCGGATGAAACATATTTATGGTTGCTATATCTATATCTGAACCGATTTTCACTAAATTTGATATACTTGCTTCTAGGCTGAATTTGGTCCGATGTACTAAAATTCAGTCCATTTGGACTTATATCGGTCATTTGGTGCACAATTAACCCCAAATCGGATGAAGATATATATGGGAGCTATATCCAAATCTGAACCGATTTCGATAAAATTACAAACAGCTATTTCTGGGCTGTATCTTATATCTGGTACCAAATATCATTCTTGTGGAGTGCATATTACGAATGTGAGAGGCTAAAACACCAAATCGGATGAAAGATATATATGGGAGCTATAGCTATATCTGAAACGATTTTCTCCAAATTTGATATACTTGCTTCTAGGCCGAACTCGGTTGGGTGTGCCAAAATTCAGGTAATTTGGACTGATAGTGGACATTTGGTGCACATTTAACCCGAAATCGGATGAAGATATATATGGAAGCTATAGCTGTTTCTGAACCGATTTTCTCCAAATTTGTTGTATTTGCTTTAAGGCTAATCTCGGTCACATGTGCCAAAATTCGGGCCATTTGGGCTGATATTGGCCATTTGGTGGTCAATTAACCCGAAATCGGATGAAGATATATGGGAGCTATATCCAAATCTGAACCGATTTCGATAAAATTTAAAACAGCTATTTCTGTGCTTCATCTAATACCTGGTACCAAATATCACGGTTGTGGAGTGCATAGTAGGAATGTGAGGGACTTAAAGATCAAATCGGATGAAAGATATATATGGGAGCTATAGCTATATCTGAACCGATTTTCTCCAAATTTGATATACTTGCTTCTAGGCCGAATTCGGTTGGGTGTGCCAAAATTCAAGTAATTTGGACTGATAGTGGATATTTGGTGCACATTTAACCCGAAGTCGGATGAAGATATATATGGGAGCTATATCTAAATTTGATCCGATTCTCACCAATTTCAATAGGGATCGTCCTTGGGCCAAAAAAATATTGTTTGGAAAATTTCATCTCAATCGGATAATAAATGCGACCTGCATTTTGTTCACAAGAATACATGGACAGACGGACGGACGGACGGACAGACGGACTGACATGCATAAATCGACTCAGAAAGTGATTCTATGAAGGTTCTCAAAAGTAACTATGGGTCTATCTCGTTTCCTTCTCCATGTTACAAACAAATGCACAAAGACATAATACCCTTACCACTATGTGGTGTAGGGTATAAAAAGCAGCAAAACACTTTTTTTCCAAATTTGCCAAAAGATACAAGTCTCCCCTTGTGTTATGCGACACTTTACTTCACACATGTCTGAGCGGTAGAAGAAGAGTTTCAAATATGCAATATGGAAATATTTGTTCGGGGTTAAAAAATCTAAAAAAAAAAAAAAAAAAAATAATTTCAACATACAAGAAATATGGTGTCAAGTTTAGAACCTCAAAAGTGTTTCGGTGACCAGGCAATGCTGGCTGGCTGGCAATGGTGACAAACGAGCGAACGACCATTCTTTGCTGGTGTTTAGAGACCTGGCCAGTGACCGTCCCCACACAAAAAAGTCTGTATCATATTATGAAAAATGATATCGCTGGATTAACATAAAGTGGAAGTTCAGAAAAAAGAGAACTGTTTAAGAACTAAAATAGCAACAACATTATCTTGCTGGACAATGTTTATGGTTTGATGAAATTTAATATTATTTTAATTTTTGAGGGGCGAGGCGGGGAACTGCGAATGCAGGGAAAGGGTTAATAGCATTTAAATATGTGTTTAAAAACCTGTGGTTTAAGGTTATTTGGAAGAAAGAAATTAAATATTTTTGTGAAGTTTTGGTTTTTTGCTGTTGTGTGCTTCGGATTTATTTGAAAGTGTTAAGTTTAAAGAGTTCATTAATCTGAGACAGAGCGATACAATTGATTAACGGATACAAAATTTATGAAGTGGGAGAATTTTAGTGAGATATGAAGAAGGGAGAAATGGAGACAAAAATGTTTTCTTGGGATGAGAAAATGCAAGGTGGCGTTAAGAAGATTTTTTTTTGCTAAGAAAATCGATTCAGATCAATGAACATTTTTTAAACAGAAAATAATTTAAAACATGCGAAAATAAAAATTAGATGTTATTGCAGAAGAATTTTGGACTATTACTAAAAATAATAACTAAAAATAAAAATATCTAAGGTCGTGTTAGTAAACAGGGATAAGTAAAATTGTTTGAAATTCCCATCAAAATTGAGAGATCACAGAAAATCGAGTAAAAGTGGAGCAAGTCGGAAAATAGAAATTCAATTATTTTTAATAATTACAGTAAAAAGTACAGTAGATTGTAATAATAGAGATTAAAATAGAAGACACGAGAAAAGACATAGTCTACCTCGCAAAATAACTTAGATAAAGGAGCCAAGTTCTCCGCTCTTTCACATTTTTTTAAGTTTTCGAATTAAGATTAAGATTGCAGAGTCACGAAAGGGGATTTTTTGGTCCTTTTTGCAAAATATGTTTAATAACTCCCTTAAAACGCGGTCGTAGCAAGTTCAAATACTCCACAAAATTATTTGCCATAAAATTCTACTATAACTCCCAGAATACATCAAAGGTCTCAATCTTACACAGATTACAAGAATTAATTCATATTAACCAGTAAAGAAAGTCTTAAAGTTGGGCGGAGCCGACTTTGTGATACCCTACACCACTTTGCTAATTGAGTAGAGCTCTACATAACAATTAAAAGTTTTAATGGGAGAATTCAATCATACACGCTATGATTATAATTATAATTTAAAGTTCAAAGGACTAAATATGCCGAAGCATTTGTATTTTTTAAATTCGTACTTGAAATGCCCATTTGGTGCAAAATTAAATTGAAATCAGATAGAGATATATATGGGAGCTATATCCAAATCTGAACCGATCTTGATAAAATTTGGCAAAGATATTTCTGAGCTGTATTTCATATATTTCCCTGAATATCTTTGTTACGGAGTGCATATTACGGCTGTGTGTAACAAATATGACAAATCGGATGAATAATATATATGGGAGCTATAGCTATATCTGAACTGATCTTCACCAAATTTGACATACTAGCTTCTAGATTCAATTCGGTTGTAAGTGCCAAATTCCATCCCATTTGGGCAAATATTACGCGTTTGGTGCACAATAAAAGGTAAATCGGACGAAGTTATATATGGGAGATATATCCAAATCTGAACCGATCTCGATAAAATGTAGCAAATTTATTTCTGAGCTGTATTTGCTATATTTCCCCAAATATTGTTGTTACAGAGTGCATATTACGGCTGCGGAGGACTAAAATAACAAATCGAATGAACAATATATATTGGAGCTATAGCTATATCTGAACCGATTTCGATCAAATTTGGCATACATATTTTCAGGCCTAATTTATACCGATTATC
This sequence comes from Musca domestica, assembly GCF_030504385.1. Classification (NCBI taxonomy): domain Eukaryota; kingdom Metazoa; phylum Arthropoda; class Insecta; order Diptera; family Muscidae; genus Musca; species Musca domestica. Next base: position 151,090 of record NW_026712325.1, read on the forward strand.
TCCAATTTCAATAGAGTTCGTCCTTGGATCAAACAAATGATTTGTGCAAAATTTCATCTGAATAGAACAATAAATGCGAACTGTACATTGTTCACAAAAATACATGGACACACGGACGGATGGACAGACGGACATGCATAAATCGACTCAGAATGTGATTCTATGCAGATCATCAAAAGAAACTATTGGTCTATCTCGTTTCCTTTTGCCTGTTACAAACAAATGCATTCCTCATAAAATTGTACTGTAAGTCACCACAGAAAAGAAATTCAAAATTCTTATTATATTCCAAAAATAAAAAAATAATTTTTTTAATTTCATTGAATGAAAGCAAAAAATGTCGGAATAGCATCAAATTTTAGAATACATTTAGATTTGTTCGAATTAATCACCTTTGGCACGAATTATGGCCTTCAAACGACCAATAAAACCATCACATGCAGCTCAAATGTTGCTATGCGGCATTTCGGCCCATTCCCGGCGAAGCGCTTACTTGAGGTGATCGTCACTTCAGTATTTTTTAGTGCCAACCTTGCTTTCCAAAACACTCGAGACATAATAGTCTAACGGATTGGTATCCCGAGATTTTGGTGGCCATTGTGCGATGGAAATGAAGCGAAGAACCTCATTTTGTAAGCATTCTTGGATGGCGCGTGCTGAATGTCCAAGGTCTGAGGCCAAAATGTTTGCATGCCCAAGGCTAATACGATAATACTTAATACGAGCGAAGAGTGAACATCGGCTGTTATGGCGACCCACACCATCCGGCGCCGCTTGAGCTCTCCTGGCCAACCGAATGTGCACATTTTCAGCTGACCATTCTTGGGTGAAGCTTGCTGAGTGCGATGGTGCTGAGTCCTGTTGGAATGTCCAACGTCTACGGCAAAAATATTTGCGTGCCCAAGGCTTTAATGCACCCTCCAGAATATTTTCGCTATAATATCCGGCATTTATTCTGATGCCACGGCCGATTAATACGAGCGAAGAGCGACTATCAGCACTTTTTGGAATTTTAATGGCTTTGCCCCGAGCTCATTTTTTAATATTTGCCGAATGGAATATTGCTATATGTTCAGCTCACTAGTCATTTTTCGGCCAATGCGAAGAGGGCTTCGATTAAGTCGCATCTTTACTTTTCGAAACATTTCTGCTGATGTTGCTGTTTTCTTCCGTCCACATCCTTGACGTCGGGCTACGCTACCAGTGTCGCGGTAACGAGCAATGGTACGAGATACAAAAGATTTATTCGCATTTAAATGCCGGAGTGCTCTAACGATAGCCACTTGTGGTTTTCGGGCCAAATATAAAGAAATCACACTATCACCCTTGAATTCCATCATGAATAACTTTTTTTCTGGAAAATTCTCACCAAAATGTTTTTGTACGCTTGTAAACAATATAATGAGCTGTCACTGGATTAATTGTAACAGCTGTCGGATGAGTGGCTTGGAAGTGACAGCACTTTGAAGCTGGTTGCAGTTTTTTCACCTCAACCTGTATACATTCGACAACAATGATATTTTTTACCGGATACCAAATTTCATATAGATCGGTTCAAGTTTGGATTTAGCTCCAATACATACCTTTATCCGATTTCATATTTTTTGTGAACCAAATGGCTAATATCAGCCCATGTCAATTTGTGGCACATCCGACTGAATTTTTCTTTAAAAAAGTACTTCAAAATTGATGAAAATTGGTTCAAATATAGCTATCTCCCATGCATATGTTTCATCCGATTTGGGGTCTCAAATCCATCACATGCTTAATATACACTCCAAAAAATTATCTTTTGTACCAGACATCAGATACAGTCCAGAAGTACCTCCGTCAAATTTAATCGAGATCAGATCAGATGTGGATATAGCTCCCATATATATCTTCATCCGATATCAGGCTTATTGTGCACCAAATTGTATGGCGAAATGAGTACTTCAAATTTGGTGAAAATTGGATCAAATTTCATCCTCGAAATTAGTACTTCAAATTTGGTGAACATTAGATAAGATGTAGGTTTTCCCTTCCCTTACAAGCGTAATATGGACTCCACAACAATGATATCGTATACAACTCAGCAATAAGTGCCTAAACATTTTTCAAGATCAGTTCAGGTTCGGTTCCGATTCAAGGTTTATTGTGCACCAAATGGCTAATACAGCCTAAATGGACGCAATTTTGACAATTATGACGGAATTCAGTGTAGAAGCATGTACTTCAAATTTAAGTGAAAATCGGCTAAGATATAGCTTTAGCTCCCATATAAATTTTTCATCCGATTTGGTGTTAAAGTCCCACAAGTGTGCACTCCACAACAATGGTATTTGATGCAGGACATCGCAGCTCGAAAATACCTCTGCCAAAATTTATGAAGATCGATTCAGATTTTTATATACTTTCGATATACATCTTAATCCGATTATACGACTATTGCCCCACATATATATCGGCCCAATTTGAACAGATTTTTTATATTCTACCGAATTTTACCATTTGGTGAAACTCGGTCCGGTATCTTTATTGCCCCAATAAATATTTTTAAATATAATCCTTATCGAAGTCATATCATGCTCTATACAGCAATGTTATTTGGTTCATAGCTGGTATGATCCACTTCACATAAATACCAAATATAAACTTTTTAACTTTTTAACGCATAGTGGTGCAGGGTATCATATAGTTGGCCCGACTTTTGACCTTTCCTTACTGTTTTTTTGCAACATTGTTGTACATATTCTCTTGATGCATAAAGAAAATATAAAATGTTTTTCTTGGTGACTTATAGTGAAATTTGATGAGGAATATTTTTGCCTTGGAATTCGTCCTTCTAACAGCATTTTGCATTAATTTAAATAAAGCGCCGTTTTAACCCTAAAATATATTTTTATTTTTATGAATTTCTTGCGTTTAGGTGAGATTTAGACTTATGATGTATGGTGGCTCGATTGTGGGCTAAAATTTTTGAACCCAAAAATCCTTGTATTGTTGTCAACAATTTTACCGAAGATACTATATACCTATAATGTCAAAATTCCGAGACCTAAACAATCCAAACAATATTTAAAGGGGGGGGGGTGGACTTGAAAATCTCTTTATGTTGCCTTTCAAAGTAAACTTTCAAAACCTCAATACATGTCTTATATTTCCTATTTTAGCTCTACTTTTATAATCTAGAGTTTTTTCCCCCGTAATTATTATTTTGTTTCAGTGTTACCCTTTTCAATTAATCCAATATTTATCATTTTCATATGAGTTCCTCTCCCCCCTCTAATTATTCTCCTCATCATTTCAAATAACAATAAAAGTCACGTGCATAATATTCCAACACCTATGCCTTAAAGCTCACTTCATTTAACCATAATTCATTGTAACATAATTATAATTAGATTTTCCAAGTTGTTTTCCGTTTACCGTTATTGTTGTAAACTTTCTTTGCTTGTTGTTTTTTTTTTTAAGTTATTTCTATGATTTATGGTAAGCCATTCGAGTAAGGTGCTTAGAACCGGAACCTTAATTAATTTGTGTTAATCCTACTGGGGAATTGCGAATAAAAAAAGAAAACATTAGGCTCGGATTCACTTGCATGGAGAAGGGAGCTTCCTTTATGGTAATAAATGCATTTCATTTGCTTGCCTGCCACACAGCAAAAAAAAAAAAATACCTTTAACTTAAACGACTTATAAAGAGGGTAAGTGTTGGTAATGCGAATTTTTGTGCGATTTAAATCGCTAAAAGACATGCAATGTTACTGACATCAAACTCAGGCCATGAGTGACGGACATGCAGTCAAACATTCACGAAACACACACACACACTTAGTTAGTCACCACAATTTGCCGCAAACAACCAACCAACCAACTAAACAACCAGAAGAGTCAAGTGAACAGAATTATTCAAAGTGCACTTCAAACTTTAGCGGGCATTGTTCGTTACCAATCCCAGAATAGAGACGACTTCCACGTACCGTTCGTACCGCTGTTGTTCTCTTTAAGAACAATGAACAATTCATAAATGTCAGAATTTATTAAAATATCAAATGAAATGTGAATGGCAGAAACATAACTCGCGTCATTCGGGGCAAGTCATTCTCGAAGCGCAAAAAAAGGAACGAAACAAGAATTTTTAAATGGTTTAGAACTGGCACCTTGGCCAAAAACCAATGGCTTAATGCAAAACAAATGAATAAAATATTAATGTTTTTGAATTGATAATGGTATTATTTTTTATGGGGGGATAAACTGTACCATTTTCATGACCTCGATATTGGATGGATATTCAAATTGTCAGTAAAAAAAAAAAAAACAGTAAGGAAAGTTCAAAGTCGGGCGGGCGGGCCGACTATATGATACCCTTCACCACTATGCGTATATAGGATTACCCACAATTTGGGAACTATGTCCAACTCTGAAACGATTTTCAAAAATTTTGTAAATAAAAAATATTTAATGGAGCCATAGATACACCGGACCGAGTTTCAACAAATGGAAAATTTTAAATTAAACCATAAAGTTGATGAACCTGTTATATGGAGGCCATACCACAACGTGAACTTCTATCGACAATGTTATACTTTAAGGATTGTCATCTACCAAATCTTCTAAAATACCAAATTTGAAATAGTTTAGTGGATAAATGTGACTAGGATTATCAAAATACCCAATATCGCAGGGTATCGTTACATGTGCGCTATAGGAAAACGTGGACCTAAATGTTCAATGTTCGACCACCGAAACTAGAGCCCATTATGAACTACAAATACCAATTTTTAGACAAATCCGTACAAAAATCTGGAAAAAATTATAAAAATACTGAATATTGAGAGGTACCGTCAAATGACGATGGAAATCGACTTAGAATTTTATGCTGATCATGAATAGATATACTTTATGGGGTCTTATAAAAATCTATCCAATTTGGACTGATATTACATACATGTTGCACAGAAACCATAAAATCGGATGAAGATGAATTTGAAGGTTTACACAAATTTGAACCGATCTAGAAAAAATAGAGAGTAGAGATATATCTGGGCTGTATCTGATAACTGGCACCAAATATCATTCTTGTGGACTGCATGTGAGGGACTTAAAACCCCAAATCGGACTAAATATATACATGGGATTGGACTGATGTTGGTTATTTGGTGCACAATTAACCCGAAATCGGTTGAGGATATATATGGTAGCTATATCCAAATCTTAACCGAGCCAAATATCAATGTTGTCGAATGCATATTACGAATGTGAGGTACTTTAAACTCAAAATCGGATAAAACATGTATATGGGAGCTATAGCTATATCTAAACCAAATTTGAAGCACATTCTTCTAGGCTGAATTCGGCCGAAAGTGATAAAATTCAGTTCATTTGGGATGATATTATCCATTTGATGCACAATAAACCTGACATCCGAATTCGATCCGATCTCGACTAAATTTGACAGAGGTATTTCTGCACTGTATTTGATACCTCGTACCAAATATTATTCTTGTGGAGTGCATAGCATGCATGAGAGGGACTTAAAGACCAAATTGGAAGAAACATATATATGGGAGCTATAGCTATATCTGAACCGATTTTCACCAAATTTGATGTGCATGCTTTAGGACTGAATTCTGTCGGATGTGACAAAATTCAGATAATTTGGACTGATATTGGCCATTTGGCGCACAATTAACCCGAAATCAACCGATTCTCACCAATTTCAATAGGGTTCGTCCTTAAAAAACAAAAATTTCACCTCAATCGAATAATAAATGCGACCTTCATTTTGTTACCAAAAATTCATGGACGGACAGGCGGGCTGGCATGCAGAAATCAACTCAGAAAGTGATTCCATGAAGATCCTCGAAAGTAACTGTGGGTCTATCTCGCTTCCTTCTCCATGTTACAAACAAATGCACAGCCTTACCACTATGTGGTGTAGGGTTAAAAATTTACCTTTCGTAATGTTTTTAATATTGGTAGACGTTTTGTTTTAATCCGATAGTGAGGGTGTTTATGTTCCCCTTAATTATGGGTATTTTGAAAATCCCAATCCCGTTATTTTATCATCAGCCATAAGGCTATAGAGGGTATAAATCATGTGTTATACCTTCAGCTAGAGAGGGTATATATACTTTTATACGGCCAAAGCGTGCCTCATCGAAATAACGGTTTTAGACCCTAGGGCTCGATCTAGCGATGTCCGTCTGTCTGTCTGTCTGGAGTATCCGATTTGATCCAAACTTGGTACGTCGTAATATTATTGTCAAACTTAGATCGGGTTCGGAGATGGGCGATATCGGTGTACTCCTTCTGGTAACTCCCCCACAAAAGGTCAAAATTTTCAAAAAATTTATTTTCTGCACGGAAAGAGAAACGATAACCCGATTTTGATCCAACTTTGCAAATCCTAATATTTGCGTCAGAGCTAGGTCAGGTGCGGAAATTTAAAATATCGGTCCACTCCATCGAGTACCTCCCCCAGAAAGGGTCAAAATTTTGAATATTCAAGATGTTGAACATCCATGAAGTTTATAAAACCCGAAATTAACGTCCGATTCCATTCCATCCGTTCATCACAGTATTTCTATAAACAGCAAATTTCTTTTATAGATGGTACCGCATAGGATTCAAGATTTTGAAAAATATAACTCTTCAAATGTCATCCTACTTTTTCATCCTTTTTTTACCCTCTTTGGTTGTTCACAGAATGCCTCTTTTTAGATGAGCTATTTATGGGGACCTGTCGTAGGCAATTATTTGCTAAAATCGATTTTTTGCTTATGCTTTTGACATAATGTAGGCAATCTTCTTGTTTTTCCCAAACTTAGACTGTTGCAGAATTTATGACACATGAAACGATGACATGTCACAAAGTTTTAATTTAAACCATACATTCAACTACTCCTAGGACTTGTGCAGCACACCATTAATTCTATCGATTCTCTTCAATAACCAGCAATATGAAATTCTAGGCGATTTTGTTTCGTGTAACAGCTACTAACTTTTTTTTTTGTTGCTGAAAAATTCCTAGAAAATATCTACTTAAAACAATATATATATTTCTTAACGCGTTTAAATCTAAACTAAATGAAAACATGCAAAAAGTCAACTTGACATAAGCCAGACAGAAAGACGGGCGAACGGACAGACAGACAGACGTAACTGGAAAAAAATGTCAACTAATAAACAAAAGGCTTGTTAAAAATATCGTTTTTGCCGCTTTTGCTGCTCCATGGCTGTAAACAAAACGACACCTACTAAATGACAGCAAACCAATGAGGAAAAAAAACAACAACGAAATAATCGGCGACAAAGCAAAAAAAAGTAGCGCGCTAACGCGCTAAAAGGCCAACAAAGCAAAGCTTTGCTAACGAACCAAACCGAAACAGCCAAGATATTGGACTTAAAGATAACAAACACGCCACGCCGTAGCAGAAGGCAGAAAAAGCTGGGCCACAAAGAGGCGAACTTCAAACGCTGCAAACACGACAAGTGTGATATTGGTGGCAGAAATCCACCAAAAAAAAGCCAACAAAAACGGCAAAAGAAGTTGTCCCAAGCCAGGAAACAGGTGAAATGTTGATTAGTTGGGGGCCAACAGATTTTTCGTTACTTTTATTCCATTTGTTTCCAAAAGAAAAGCTGGCTTTCTCAAAATAAGGTTTATTTGTCTATTCTTGTTGATAATTTCAATGTTTTTTTTGTGCATTTTTTGTTTTATAAAAATATTTTCCTAACTAAAGATGTCTTTAATAAAGTTTTCGGGTTTCTGTTTTTCCACTCGTCTCCTTATCAAAATAAATAAAGTTATTCATGAATGGATGATAACGCAATGAAAACGTTTCTAATTAGGCAGAGTGAGAGTGAGTGTAAAAACACCTTCTGGTTTTTCAAAAATGTTCAGTTTTGAAAGAAAAACACACGAAAATATGCGCCGAAAACATTACCATCCACGGCTGTGGTAATGAAGGTAGATAAGAGGGTCTCCCCTTTTTTGTTGTTGCTTTGTGGATGGCGGTTAGTGAAATATGGCGGTTTATCTAGCCAGCCTACTGAATTGTTGTTCATTATGCGTCTAGTGTTTGGAGTTTTTTTTGTTGTTGTATGATATCATGAACTAATTTCTTATTTCTCCGAGAAGAGGGAGTTTTATCAAAACAGTGTTTTGATGATTTGACTTTGTTGCTTTTGATCAAAGGTAGTTGCAGTGAACTACAACAAACTGTACAGTGGTAATGTCGAGGAGCAAAAAAGGTCTGGAAGTTTTCAGTAACCCAGGAAAATGTCCATTGTTAAGTAATGGGTTTATTGGGAGCGGTAACTACTTACAGAACAACATACTAAACTGTTATTACAGCCTCCACAATAAGATGGAGGGAACAATAAATTTGTCATTCCGTTTGCAATGCCTCGAAATATATATCCGAGACCCCAACTAGTATATATATATTCCTGATCAGAATAAAATTATAAGGCGATTTAGCAATGTGCGTAGTTCTAACCGTTCGTCCCCCTGTCTGTCCTTATGTCTGTTGAAATCACGATATAGTTTACATTATTTAATCAAATTTGGCACAAAGTTTTTTTTTATGCAGGCTGATTAGCATTGCAAATGGAGTATATTGGTGCACTCTTAGCTGCAGCTCCCATATAACGATTCCTATTTTCGAAATTTTTAATAGTTTCTGCCACAATTTCCAACCAGATCAGCTGAAACTTGACAATTGGGGTTCTTTCTTTGCCAAATATGCTCGATTCAGTTCCATAATTTTTACAGTTCTTTATAACGGTGCATCCGATATTTGGTATTTTGAAGGCCTTTGCCGCAATTTCCATCCAATTTATCTAAAACTTGACATTTGGGGTTATTGAAAGGTCTGTTCTCTCCAATAATTGATGTAGCCGCCATAAAACGTTTCCACCCAATTTTTTATACCTTTCACCATACATAGTAGGGAGGGTATATAAATATTCTTCATGGGCTATATCGGTCCACTATATCGTATAGCCCCCATATAACGGTACCCCCGATATTCGGAATTTTGATGATTATACCCACATTTTTAAGTGGAATTGTCTGAAATTCTACATAAGGAGTCTTTTGCGGGTACTTTACCCCATGGAAGATAATTGTCTATATACGTCGAATCTATCGTACATCCCTTATAAAACGGTACCTCCATCTATTTGGTATTTTGATTTCAATGAAATTGTCTGAAAATCCACTCCAGGAGTCCCTTTTGAGTACTTCACCCCCTGGAAGAGTATTGTCTACATGTGTTCACGATATCGTATATCTTCTATAACGGTACCTCCCGACATTCTGTATTTTTATGATTTTTGTCACATTTTTCAATGGAGTGGTCTAAAACTCCACACAAGGAGTTCCTTCTGAGTACTTTACCTCCTGAAAGAGAACTGAAGAGAGAAGATACACAATATCGTATATCCCCATTAAACGGTACTTCCCGATATTCGTTATTTTGAAGATTATATCCAAAAATTTCTATAGAATTGTCTGAAAATCCACACAAGGAGTTCCTTCTGAGTAGTTTGCCCCCTGGAACAGTATTGTCTATTTAGGTGCAAAATATCGTATATCCTCAATACAACGTTACCTCCCGATATTCGGTATTTTAATGATTTTAACCACATTTTTTAATGAAATTGTCTAAAAATCCACACAAGGATTTCCTTCTGAATACTTTACCCCCTGGAGGAGAATTGTCTACATAGGTCCAGGATATCGTATAGCCCCAATATAAAGGTACCCCTCCAATATTCAGTAGTTTGACGATTTTAGCGACATATCTGACCGGAATTGTTTCAGATTTCGTATTTAAAGTTTTAAGCTCGAATGACGAAAATTTGTATGTGCATGTCCATATCTTCGTATAGCCCTCATATAACGGTACCTCCCTTTTCTCCGAATTTTGATGATATTCACAACATTATTCACCAAACTTGATAATATTAGCGACATTATTCAAAGAATTTTTTTCCAATTTCGTATTTGAAGTTCGAATCGGTACTACAGCCTATGACAAAAAATTATTTATTTAATTTGTATACCCTACACCACATAGTGGAAAGGGTATTATGTCTTTGTGCATTTGTTTGTAACATGAAGAAAGAAGCGTGATAGACTCATAAATACTTTTGAGGAATTTCATAGAATTCATGCATATCAATCCGTCTGTCTGTTTACGTATTCTTGTGAACAAAATGCGGGTCGCATTTATTATCCGATTAAGATGAAATGTTCTAAACAACACATGTTTGGCCCAAGGACGAGCCCTATTAAAATTGATGAGAATCGGTTCAAATTTAGATATAGCTCCCATATATATCTTCAAGCGATTTCGGGTTAACTGTACACCAAATGGCCAATATCAGTCCAGATGACCTGAATTTTTTGACACCCGACTGAATTCAGTCTAGAAACAAGTACATCAAATTTGGTGAAAATCGGTTCAGATATACTATAGCCGATATATATATTTCATCCGACTTGTGGCCCCTCATATGCGTAATATGCATTCTACAACAACGATATTTGGTACAAGGTATCAGATGCAGCCCAGAAATACCTCTGCCAGATTTTATCGGGATCAGATCAAATTTGGAAATAGCTCTCGAATATATCTTTATCCGATATATGGTTTATTGTGCACCAAATGGCTAATATCAGTCCAAACCGACTGAATTTTGGCAATTCCGACTCAATTTATCCTAGGAACAAATACTTTAATTTTTAGTAAAAGTGGCTCAGTTATAGCTTTAGCTTCCGTTTATATGTTCCATCCGATTTAGTGTTAAAGTCCCTCACATGCCTAATATGCAGTCCACAACAATGATATTTGATACCTAACAACAGCAGATATTGCTCGAAAATGCCTCTGTCAAATTTTATAGGACCGATTCAGATTTTATACACCTCAGATTTTTATACACCACCGATTTTACGGTTAGTGTCCACTATATACGTAGTATCAGCGCATTTTTCCATTTGGTCAACCTTTTTCTAAAATATCTATTGCTCCAATACATATTCTTTAAGATAAGCCTCATAGAATTCATACTATGCACTATACAGCAATATTATTCGGATAATAAAAAAATATATAACCCTAAAATTCAATACATTTTTATATTTTCGAGATGTAGTGGATCAATAATTTCAATTACCTTTGTTCGATACATAAACTTTGAACTCTATGGGTACTCAATTTCTTTTATTTACGGAAAGTGCCAAGGAAGATTGGTCACATATATTCCGTTTCCTCCATATTAGGATGCGATCATTGTTTTCCAATTTTAAAGGAAGTTATAAATACTCAAAAAAATTGTCTATTTCCGATCCTGACCTATGTTTTATCTAAGATTTATGATTTACCATTTTTGCCAATAAAAAATCACTGATCTAACACTAATCGCACATTTTACAACAGTTATTATTATTCAAATATTGACCATTTGAAGGGGTGGACCAATATGGCATATTTTTACACCAACCCTAGGTCTAAACCGATGTGCTAGGTGTGAAATACATCGGATACTCCTATCCCTTAATTTAGCAACATTTTAAATTTTTGTGTGGAAGATACTAGAAGGAGTGGACCGATATTATCCTTCTACGAAATTTATTAAAGTTTGGCGTAATTCCGTTCAGGGGTTAGCCAAAATTCCATAACTCCCTTCTCATCGTCCGCCTAAACTTTCCCTCTACCCACTGTGCCCTTAGCATGTTTATCTATCGTAATTGCCCCGTTATGTCAGTCCGTCCGTCCGTCTGTCTGACTTTATTAATAGGCTCGATGCTGAAAAGTGATCAAACTACTGCACGTTTGTTCCCCTTTAATATTTGGAACTCATGTGTGCATTTACCTATCTATCTACCAGTAGCCGTAGCACCAGCAGAAACAACAATAACCTCAATAAAAAAAAGAAAACTATTTTTGTTTTCCTTCCGTAAGAAAAATAAAGGTTTTCTTCTAATGTTATTCTTTCTATGGTTCGACGTTAAGAAAACAATACAACAATTTGGTAGACTGTCTCCCCCAACCAAAAAAACACGGAACAAAACTCTTAACAACACCACCTTATTGTCAGCGTAAATTAGAAGATGTTTTGTTTGGTGTTCAAGTACCGGCAGTGCGACAAAAACAAAAATCCAACAGCATTGAGACGCCAATGCAACCGCAATTGCAGCAGCCCAGTCACAACACCGCCACCACCTACAACAGGAACATCATGTAGACACACATGCAGCTTGCAGTGTTTATGTGGTTGTTGTTGTTGGAATTTTAGGTTGCTGTGCAATGAGGTTATTTGGCGGGATGAGAGAGAGCGATACTTAAATAACGAGAACGACAAACAATCCCGAAAAAAATAAAATTGTTTATTTTCTTTAGCAAATTGTCACGCATATGGAATGAAGCAGCAGCCTCCAGCAGCCACTAGACGGCATCTCTAGATATTTTATATGGACTTAAGACCCCTTTGGAAAGCTTTAAATTTCCCCCCACACATGTTTGCCAGAAGCCGCCGCAGCAGCAGAAGAAGAGCGAATCAACAATGATGCATGGAAACGCTTAATTTCCAAATCTGGACCAGAAAACGAAATATCTTTTATTTGCTTAACATTTTTTTCGGTTTTGTTTTTCGTTTTCAATTTTGTTATCAAAACAGGAACAAACATCTTGCCTTACCTACCGTTTCATGATGTCATGGGGTTGACATTTCCTTACGAATTTGTTTACATTGCGTCTTCTTTTACTCCAGCCGTTGTGGTTCGTTTTAGAATTGTTGACAGTTTTATTTGCATTTTGAGTGCAAGTTTTTGTTGTTTTTCAGTTTGGTGGAGCTACTGCTGTCGCCTGCTGCTGCTCTTTCTAGTTTTATCGGAAGATTATGTTGAAGATTTATTTCGGATGACTTTATCTTGCCGAAAATCCACAGTAGCTGCCTTACAACACTTGGCATTTACAAATATTTGCCTAATTATGTAAATCGCTTCCGATAAGCGTGGCGTGACTACAAAAGGTTCAATGAACCTCGAGGAAGTTGGGAAGAGAGATGAAATGGACAGTTAGATAATTTTCCCAGGATATTGGAATAAGAGTGTTTATAAGAGTATTAACCTATGGGTCATTTCAAAATAAGTGCAGGGTTCATTAACGGTTTATTTTTCGAGATTATATTGTTATCTCTACAAAAAAAATTTGGGATAGCATATGATTGTGCTTCATGGGAATAAATATAAGGTAATGTAAAAAATCTTAAAAAAATATATAAATCATGTGAGGTCATTGCTAAAAGGCTATCTTCAAAGTAATGGAGCATTTTATGAATGCATTTGTCTGTTTTTCGTCTTCGCTGAGGTCAATGCTAAACAGTTCTCATTTTTTTGATTAACAAAAACACTCTTTGTTCTTTCGGTACACGGTATTAATTTTTTACACCCTCAGTCCTACTGCCATAGGGTCAAAATGTACCTCGTCAAGATAACGTTTTTGAAACCTGTGTCTTCTAGGGCGAAATCCATTTAAGAACATTTAAAGACGAAAGAGATATGTCCGTCCGTCTTTGTGTCTGGTTGGGTATGACCGCTGCGAAAATGGCCAATATCGGTAACCTTTTTTGGTACCTCTCCCCGCATAGGGTTACCATGTTTTCTACATATCTTAAGTTTAGTGTGAATATTTGATTATTTGGTCCATTTTTTTCGATGCCTCGCCCATTAAACAAAACAAAAGGATTTCGAAGTCGAAAGGCTCGGAAAAAAGAAATTGCAATTAAAGTTTTAATGAAATAACAGTGGTTAATAGCATACAACTAGCATCCGATTTAGATGAGTCGTATAGCTTTTACATTGTAAAACAAAATCCATTTTAGAACCAAAAAAAATAAAATTAAATAAAATATAATAAAATGTGTCCATCGCCCTAGTATCTGAATCGGATGTCGATAGATTTCGAACCCATCCAGCCTTCGCTTACAATGTCGGTAGATTTCGAACCCATCCAACATTCACATACATTGCCGATTGATTTCGGACACGCCTGACGGCCTAGGCCATCGTTGTGTAAATGTATACAGGCTTAGGATGAGTCGCACCTACATTGTTAGTGGTCTCAGTTGGAAGATGTATGTGCAAAAAATCCGCTGGTAAGTCTACTATGAACCCTTTTGGAATTAGATATAAACGATATTGATATAGCTCTTGCAGATAACTACCTACTATATCATGTTTATTCCTGTTTTGTGCGTAAGACCGAACTTGTTCAGAAATATTATAAAATGGGTTGAGATACACCCATATCGTCGTATACATGGTGATATAGATAAAAAAACTGCAACAAAGTTAAACACCATAATTTTTACATTTTTTTCAATTTATTGAATGAAAGCAAAAAATTTCGGTAATAGTATCAAATATTAGTATAAGTTTAGATTTGTTCGAATTGGTCACATTTGACACCAATTATGGCCTTCAAACGGCCAATGAAACCGTCACACGCTGCCTGAATGTTGCTCTGGCGTATTTCGGTGCATTCCCGGTGAAGCGCTTGCTTTAGGTGATCGACACTTTGGTATTTTTTAGTGCAAACCTTGCTTTTCAAAAATTCTCCAAACACAATAGTCCAACGGAATGGTATCCGGAGATTTTGGTGGCCAATGTGCTCTGGAAATTAAGCGAGGAACCTCATTTTATAAACATTTTTGGCTGGCGCGTGCTGAGTCTTGTTGGAATGTCCAAGGTGCGTGCCCAAGGCTTTAACACATCCTCCAGAATATTTTCGCGATAATATTCGGCATTTACTCTGACGCAACGGTCTATTAATACGAGCGGAGAGCGACCACTGGCCGTTATGGCGACCAATTGAAGGTGCACACTTTCAGCTGACCTCTTTGGCAAGTAAACATCACCATTTTGTTTGTTTACAAACTGCTGGACAACGAATGTTTTCTCATCGGAGAATACCAAATTCGGCATTTCACCATTTTGGGCTAAGCGAAGCAGCTCTTTAACTCTTTTGAGTCTATTTTGTATCTGTAGCGGGAATTTCAATGGCTTTACCCAGAGTTAATTTTTCAATCTTTGCCGAATGGAATATTGCCATATGTTCAGCTCATGGGGCATTTTTCGGCCAATGCGACGCGGGTTTCGATCAACTCGCTTCTTTACTTTTCGAACTATTTCTGCTGATTTTGCTGTTTTCTTTCGTCCATCACGAATAACTTTTTTTGTACGCTTGTTACAATACAATAAGCTGTCACTGGAATAATTTTAACAGTTGTCGGACGAGTGGTTTAGAATTCACAGTTGGTTGCAGTTTTTTTTTATCTCACCCGGTATACCCAAGGAACCAACAGTAACCTCAATAACCAACAATAACCTCAATGATCTATTCATTTTCTACTTTTCGAACAATTACAGTACACATTTCCTAAACAAGCTCCATATCTCAAAACCAGATACCAACTGAGACCTCAATATAAAATCAAAGGACTCCAACCCTATACATTCACGCAATGCCAAATTTAGTAACATTTAGAACTTTACGTAAAATATTAGTACACATTTGTTTAACCGTTACTTAACTCTCAATAAAAAATATAAAGTTTCAGGTCTATTTCTTCGCCCAACACAAAATTTAGTACTATGTAGTACTATTCATGTAATTGCAGTACCCACTTCCAAATCTAATTCCCAGATACCAACGGAGACCTCAATATCAAATTTCGGGATTCTAGTTCTATCCTTTCACCGTATACCAACTATAGTACTTTTCTTAATTTTATTTTTTGTACATTTTTCCAAAACCATCTCCAAATTACAACTTTACGTCGCAAAAAGTTACCCAAATACGAAATTGCAGATTCCCAAATCTAACCCTTTATCATATACCAAATTTTGTACTATTTAGTACTTTTGGTACTTTTTAGTACATTTTTCCAAAACCAGGATCAAATGTTAACCCTACACACTATCAACCACATTTTCAGTTTCCATGTTTAGTATCCTTCTAGTGCGCCGACCCACATGCAAAATATGAATATTCGTGGAATTCAAAAATTAAATAATTCTTAGCATTTCATTTTGCTCAAAAATTCAAATTTTATTTTAATGTGTTCCCCAAAAACCAAATCCAATATCATTTGATTGAAACCTCATTGAACAAATGACATAGAATTTTAATAATGATGGTGGTCGTCAAATATTGTCATCTCATTTTCAAATATTGCGAATAAATCTAATCAAACCAATGACCTTTCATTTTCCGAATGTCACCACACCCAAGGCTATTTTTGTTCGTCAATATGCATTGCATATTTCCCAATAATTGTGTGATATAATAAAAATAAAACTACATTAATTTGGAAAAAATAAACAAAACTCCCCAGGTCCCTGGCTCTGGTCGATGATTACACGATGGGGATACGGATGATGATAGTGCCGCCAACGATGATGATGATGATGATGACGACTGGTCATTAATTCAATATCCAATTCGTATGCATTTTGTTTATTTTATTCCCTGCACTACTACGTTCTGCGATGTCTTTCATTTTCTCCCAATTTGAAACGTTTGTTGCACCTCCTCGGCCAGAACGTACTTACGTACACATTTGCTGAAGCGTGGAGCAATGGTCATCTATCAATGAGGCAACAAGAGTCCCAGTGACAACAACAACAACAGCAGCAGCAACGGCAACAACACCATTCCAATGATGATGATATCACCAAAGCAATTCATCTAAATGCAAAATAAATTTTTTGCTATGTAAACATTACTGTCAGCATAACCACAACACAGCAATAGCAACAACAACACCAACAGCGGCAACAAGAAAATAAACAACAACAACGGGGAACAAAGTAGAAACATTTCAAATACAAATTCAAATAAGTCGGGGAAAAATGAATATCTCTTTTCTGACTAAATAATACCAAAATGAAAAATGTAGAGAAAAATAAAACAAAATAACACACAACAAAACAACAAGAAACAAAACAATAGCAGCAAAAACAACAACAACATATGCAAATGTGCAACAATTTGAAGAAAAGAAAACAGATCGTACTCGAAAACTGCGTGGATGGGTACGGTCAAAGGGTTAGAAATGCAAGAACTTACTGCTGTCTATTTGGAAATATATAGTTCCACGTGAGATGAGGATTTTATCTAAGCAGGAAAAAATCACAATAGGATTTGGTCTAAATTATCGGCTGTACCAGGGCGGGGCCGACTTTATGATACCCTACACCACTTTGCTAATTTAGTAGAGCTCCACATAACAATTAAAAGTTTATATGGGAGAATTAAATCATACACCCTATTATTATAATTGTAATTTAAAGTTCAAAGGACTAAATAGCTGAAGCATTTCTATCTCTTAAATTCGGACTTGTATTGCCTTGTATTTTTGCAAAATTAATTTGAAATCATATAAAGATATATATGGGAGCTATATCCAAATCTGAACCGATCTCGATAATATTTGACAAAGATATTTCTGAGCTGTATTTGATATATTTCCCTGTATATCGTTGTTACGGAGTGCATATTACGGCTGTGGGTAACAAATACAACAAATCGGATGAATAATATATATGGAAGCTATAGCTATATCTGAACCGATCTTCACCAAATTTGACATACTAGCTTCTAGACTCAATTCGGTCGCATGTTCCAAATTCCATCCTATTTGGGCAAATATTAGACGTTTGGTGCACAATAAAATGTAAATCGGACGAAGTTATACATGGGAGTTATATCCAAATCTGAACCGATCTCGATAAAATTTGGCAAAGATATTTCTGATCTGCATTTGATATATTTCCCCAAATATTGTTGTTACAGAGTGCATAATACGGCTGCGGAGGACTAAAATAACAAATCGGATGAACAATATATATTGGAGCTAAAGCTGTATCTGAACCGATTTCGATCAAATTTGGCATACTTATATTCAGTTGTATATGCAAAATTCCATACTATTCGGGCTGATGTTACACGTTTGGTGCACAATAAAAGGCAAATCGTACGAAGATATGTATGAGAGCTATATCTAATTTTTTACCGATTATCTCCAATTTTAATAGGATTCGTCCTTGGGCCAAACAAATGTTGTTTGGAAAATTTCATTTAAATCAGATAATAAATGCGACCTGCATTTTGTTCACAAGAATACATGGACAGACGGACTGACATGCATAAATCAACTCAGAAAGTGATTCTATGGAGATCCTCAGAAGTAACTATGGGTCTATCTCGCTTCCTTCTCCATGTTACAAACAAATGCACAAAGACATAATACCCTTACCACTATGTGGTGTAGGGTATAAAGGCAGTAACAATTCTATGTCATTCTAACGACGTCTTATGTATATTTGTCTTTGAAGTTTCGCACAACTCCTGGTCTCCTGGTTTCACCATTTTATACGTTCTAGAAATAATTTACAACAAAATCATCTGCGTTTTGACATTTCGGTTTGAATAAAACCCCCATTAAAATGTATCTCCTAAATTTAATATTACAAAAGTTTCACTGGACTATTTAACAAAATTAGTTCTTATTTGACAAAGCCCCATTTAAACGTATCTACAAATTTTCATGAGTCAGATCAGATATAGATATAGATCTCATACATATTTCCCTACGATTTTATGTAAATTATGCATCGACCACGCTGTGCTTGTTCAATCAGGTGGAACAAACGCTGCCAATTTGTGTATTGATATTTGTAGCGAAAGGCCACATATAGTATTAAAACCCCCATCAAATTTAGTTTAAATCGTTTCGGATTTAGATATAGCTCCCATACATTAGTTTCATTCGATTCCAAATACAAAACGCTCTATAGCCATCACACGCTGTCAATATAGATCATTGTTGGTATGACTTACTTCACACAATCTCCCAAAATAAACATGAAGGGTGTCAAAATGTTCGACTGGTAATGCAAATTATTCGCATTTATTTGCATTTGCTCCCGTACAAAATTCAATTGACGCAAAGAATGTTGCCTGCGGACAAGCCTCGTCGATTGGAATGGGCCCAAAGAGTCATGGGTTCATCGAATATGGGCAACCCTATATGTCTCGAGCGTTTTCGATAGATTCAGCAAATGGGGATGTAGGCTGTCTTTCGAGTACTTCTACTATAATATGAAGGGTATATTAAATTTACATTTAGACCCTACTTCCAAATTTGCATTTTAGACCCTACAAAGTATATATATTCTTGATCAGCGTTAAATTCATGTTGCAATGTCCGTTCGGCTGTCTGTCCGTCATTGAAAATCACTCCTGCTGAAATGAAGTAGGTTGATAAATTTTTTCTCAGATGTGTATAAGGGCTGGTTGGTATACTGACTGGTATGGTACATAATTTCACGTTTTGGTATGGCCATCAGATAACTGTACCGACAGATTTAAGGATTTTGGGCGTTTACTGTAAATTGGCAGCATGTGTTCCCATTATCTTTGGAACATCCTTGCATAAAATTGTCAATATTCTCGCAGGTATTGTCTCCAACTTTATAACTGTATCTTCAGATATTCGGTATTTGTATGATTCGTGTCGCTTTTTTCACCGGAAATGTTTCTAATCGTCGTTGACAGAAAAAAATTATACATGTCCACGTTTTCGTATAGGCCCCATACATCGGTACCTCCCCATGTTCCGTAATTTGGTGATTTTAGCGACATTTTCCAGCGTAATTGTATCAAATTTGGTATCTAAATTTCCTAACAGGTGCTACAGTCTTTGGCAGACTGTCCCTATTTTTGGTATTTTCGTGATTTTAGCGAAATTATTCGTCGTAATTATTTCATGTCGTAATGGCCTTGAATATATGCCCCAAGATAAACGTAACTCCCTATATTCGGTGATTTTATACCCTCCACCATAATATGGAGGGTATTTTGTTTTTTTTTTGATATCGGTATTTTGATGATTTTAGCGACATTATTCACCGGAATTGTTTCAAATTTGGTATTTGATTTTCGCAATGAAAATTACAGCCTATAACAGAAAATTGTCTGTCCACGTCATCGTATAGCCCCCATATAACGGTACCTCCCGATATTTGGCATTTTTATGATTTTAGCGACATTACTAACCGAAATGGCTTCAAATTTGGTATTTGAAGTTCGTAATGGATACTACAGCCTATAACAGAAAATTGTCTCTGAAGGTCCACATCTTCGTATAGCCCCCATATAACGTAACCTCCCGAAATTCAGTATTTTGATGATTTTAGTTACATTATTCGCCGATTTTTTTAAGTTTCGCATTTGAATATTACAATGGCTCATGCCAAAAGTAACCTATGCAGGTCCCTGGTGTCATATAGACCCTAATATAAAGGCTGCATTCGGCAATTTTAAGATTTTGACAGAATTT
The DNA here is from genome assembly GCF_030504385.1 of Musca domestica. Taxonomy (NCBI): domain Eukaryota; kingdom Metazoa; phylum Arthropoda; class Insecta; order Diptera; family Muscidae; genus Musca; species Musca domestica. The sequence goes on from NW_026712325.1 coordinate 171,492, forward strand.
TTAACGGATTTGGTTGTTTTTGAGAATTGCTAAATGCATTCCAAATGGTGGAGGGTATTCAAAGTTCGACCCGGCCGAACTTACAGCTTTTTTACTTGTTTAAGTTTCGGCCATTCATTTCTTTATATTTCACCAATGAATAGATTTTAGCACATGCGACCAAATTCAGCCGGGAAACAAGTTTATGAAAATCGGTTTAGATATGAATATAACTCTCTCATGTCTCACTTGATTTGATATAAACTATCCAATTTTATATTTGAGGTTCCCCATGCAATTTTCTAGGGGAGGAAAGAGTAAAATATGGTGTTACATGTTATTAGTTAAATAAAACAATTACATTATGAATGGCGCCCAAGAGTTCAAATCTGGCTGGATGGTATTTTGATCACCAACGGGGGATGGCATGGCATGACTGGCTTCAGCTAAGGTTTTCGATACATCCAGCGTTGCCATTTTTTTTTTGTATCCCCATTTGGCCATACCTTCTAAATTGGGTATATGTAGAATCTCTCCAAACTTCCAATCGGGATTTTTGTCAATCAGGAGATACCATTATATGCTGTCTATTCCATTTTACGCAGAACCCAAATATCAAACAACGACTGGTTTGATTGGAAATCTGGAAAAAAATACATAGGGAGAAAATAGGACATTTCGTGTCCATCCCAAAGCAAACGATGCCTTCAGATTTTCGATATGTTAAATGTTTTGCTCACAATTTCACACAAAATCAGCAGTATGTTAACATTATAGATTTGTACAGAGTAGTGAGTAGTAATATTCAATAAATATTCGCTTGTTGGAATAGCTTCGATGTATCGGTATCTTCTTTCGATATTTTGAAGTTTTCGGTCGCACTTTCCAACCACATCGGATATAAAACAATCTTTCAGCTTCCCAGTGGAATAGACGAATAAGATTCTTTTTAGCAATTTTTTATTAGAAGCGCAATCAAGTTTCCCGTTTCCTTGTTTTACGTTTGCGTTCTAGGAGGCATCTCAAAGACGTAATTTATTCCCTCACTGTTTTCAAACTAAAGAACCGTGTTCATCACCGTCAAACATCGATAACGAATTTTCGTATTTACACTATTTTTATATCCTCAAAAAAGACAAAAAACAAAATCCCCAATCATACAATAAAAATTCAATACAATTCCCAAAGTTTTTCATTTGTACACTAGTACCACCACCACTTCACCGCTCCTCATAACCCCCTAACTCTATTCATTCATTGTTCTATGCAAAGTAAGATGAATGCATGCATTCTTAGTTCACAATAGATTTTGAAAGAAATATTCGCAGATTAGATCATATGCTAAAGGTGGTGGATGGAATGGGATGCGATGGATGGTTCGCAAATAGACAGCAAAACGAAGCTACAAATAAACAGCAACATTTTGCATAATGTGTTGTTGATGTTGAACTATTTGACAAACAGCACCTTAACACCCTGCAATATGCAGAACAGTACAGAACACCATCATGACCAGAGCAAATAAGCCAATTCAAATGAAAGTGGGGAGGGGAGGGGACTTGTATTGGACTTCAACTCGACTCTATCAACTGGAAGGAATGGTTTCTTAAATGATGCCATCATTTCTGTGAAAATAAAGAAACATTGGCAGCGTTTTGCTGCAGCTGCACACAAACACCCAAAAGAGAGACAACAGCATCAGCATTTTTCCGTTTTACACATTGAGAAGTGCATATAATCATCGTATGGCCATCATACTGTATCCGCCGGCGTTCTTATGTTTAATTTTTTTCTGCTTTTTGGAATATAAACCAATATCGGCACACCAAACTTTCCTTGCATTCTTGTGTTCTGAAATAAAAGACACATTCATTCACTCAGTCACTCACTACTTACCATCACCATCATAGCATAGTTTACGTATGGAGGCTGTGAGAAGAAGATATGTCCAAGCCGATATTGGCCAACTCTTTGGTAATATGCCTTCGGTTCTTTTTTTTTCTTTTTTGCTGGTACTTAAGTTGGTAGGTAGAAGAAAGAGTGACAAATATCATTCGCTGTTATTATATGGGAATGTTTGGTAACACCTACATGTTGTCTTTATATTTCTTAAAAAAAAAAATATCTGCACACACATATGATGAGGATGGTGATGATGATGACGATGTGGATGGGAATGCTGGTACAGATGTCAATGACAACGGGCTGAGGCCGAATGTGGACAGTGGTTAGGAGATCAGTCTTAGTAAACGCCAATATGGGCTGTGTGGCAATTTTATCTTGGATTCTCCTCGTGTTTGAGTACCATTTGGAACGAGATAGGACATTTTCAAAAAAAAAAAAAAAATCCATAAAAAATTCTGTTAAAATCTTAAATATACCGAATATCGGAAGGTCCCGATATATGGAAGGTCCCGAAGAATTCCTTGTGCAGAATTTCAGACAATTTCGTTGAAAAATTTTGCTAAAATGTTGAAATCGGGAGGTACCGTTATATGGGCTCTATACGACACCGTTGACCTATATAGACAATTCTCTTTCAGTCGGTAAAGCAATCACAAAAAACTCCTTGTGTACAATTTCAGACAATTCCAATGAAAAATGTTGCTAAAATCATCAAAATACCGAATATCAGAGGGTTCTGTTATATGTGGGCTATTCGATATCCTGGTCCGATATAGCCCATCTTCGAACTTGACCTGCCTTCAGACAAAAGACAAACCTGTGCAAAATTTTAGCTTCCTATCTTAATTCGTGTTGACTGTAGCGTGATTACAACAGACGGACGGGCAGGGCTAAATTGTCTTATAATTTTATGCTGATCAAGAATATATATATTTTGTTGGGTCGGGCCGAACTTTATTACCCTTCACCATTTGAATAGAACTTGAAAATGTCCAAGGTCTGCATAAGGAATTTTTTTGTCATAGGCTGAAGTACCGATTCCGAACTTCAAATACGAAATATAAAACAATTCCGGAATATCAGGAGGTACCGTTATATGTGGACTATACGAAGACGTGGACCTACATAGGCATTTTTCTGTCATAGCTTACAGCTCCTATTGCGAACTTCAAATACATTATTTCAAACAATTCCGGAGAATAATGTTGAAACAATCATCAAAATATCGAATATAAGGAGGTGCCGTTGGATGGGGGCTATATGAAGACCTGGACCTACATAGACAATTTTCTGTCATAGACTGTAGTACCCAGTACGAACATCAAATACGAAATTTGAAGCAGATTCGGTAAATAATGTCGCTAAAACCATCAAAATACCGAATATCGGAAGGAGCCGTTACATGGGGGCTATATGAAGACGTGGACCTGCACAAACAATTTTCTGTCTTAGGCTGTAGAATCCGTTACGAACTTTAAATACCAAATTTGAAACAATTCCGGTTAATAATGTCGCTAAAGTCATCAAAATACTGAATGTAGGGGAGCTACCGATATATAAGGGCTATACGAAGGCATGGACCTGCAAAGACAATTTTCTGTCATAGGCTGTAGTACTCAGTACGAACTTCAAATACGAATTTTGATACAGATCCGGTAAATAATGTCGCTAAAATTACCAAAATACCGAATATCGGGGAGGTACTGTTATATGGGGGCTATATGAAGACGTGGACCTATACAGACAATTTTTTGTCTCAGGCTGCAGTATTCATTGCGAATTTCAAATACCAAATTTGAAACAATTCCGGTGAATAATGTCGCTAAAGTCATCAAAATACCGAATATAGGGGAGCTACCGATAAATAGGGGCTATACGAAGGCATGGACCTGCAAACACAATTTTCTGTCATAGGCGTAGTACTCAGTACGAACTTCAAATACGAAATTTAATACAGATCCGGTAAATAATGTCGCTAAAATCATGAAAATACCGAATATCGGGAGGTACTGTTATATGGGGGCTATACGAAGACCTGGATCTGCACTGTCATAGGCTGTAGCATCCATTACGAACATCAAACACCAAATTTGAAAGAATTCTGATGAATATTGTCGCTAAAATTATCAAAATACCGAATATCGGGAGGTACCGTTACATGGGGGCTATACCAAAACGTGGAGCTATATATACCAAAAGTCCTGCAGACATAATATACATTTGAGTAAAGTTTTATCAATCTACTTCAATTCGTTCGGAAGCTAGAGTGATTTCCACAGACTCACGGACATCGCTAAATCGACATAGAATGTTATGCTGATCAAGAATATATATACTTTGTGGGGTCTAAAATGCATATTTCGAAGTGTTACACACGGAATGACAAACTAAATATACCTTCCATACTATGTTGGAGGGCATAAAAGAACTTCAAATATAGAATACTGAACCTTGGAACTTACTCTATAGAAAAATGTATAAATGATCTTCTATGAAAAAGTCTCTTGGAAGATCTTCTATGGAAAAATCTTTTTAGGAATGCCTGTGGAATAAAATCCTTGCAAAAGGATATAAATCTAAACCTTTAGAGACGGAATTCATTACCCAAAATTTTGATTCCAGATTTTTAAATTCCATATCCTCCTCTACCACTGTCCCCATAACAATTTGGTGAAATTGTTCTTAAAAGTACAATTGTTTGCTGTTAACCTGCAACTATCTTCATCGTCTCTACTCTCGTACATTCGTCACCATGACCGGGCACTGAATTTGCTTATGTGGTCTTATTTATTTTCACCTTACCCAGAAGGTATCACACAAAGTATCAAGCTGGACGACACTTTCAATAAAAAACAAACCTTCCTTCCTTTTCGGAGTACTTCTTTGTATATCCATTTTCCACTTAGTTTCTTTGCAGTTCTGGTCCATTGTAGTTTGCTCTTCTTTATATTCGAAATGATAAATATCATCATCTGGGAATTCTTGACACACAATGTGGCCGGCGTACTATTTGAACAACAAAACAACATAGGAAAATAGTTTGGAACTTGTTGCTCCGATGGTGATGGTGGTGGTGGTACTGTTAAGTGTTACATTCATGGTGTTACCATATTTTAGTAGACCGCAGGAAGAAGAAATGAACACACCACTTGTGTGTTGTGGAGAGGGAGGCAGGGAGATGTAATAAGTTTTTCCTGGCCTCATAGATATATGGAATGAAGGGTATAGTTATTTCTATGGGTCGTTTGGAAGTGTATATAAGAGGTTATCAATAAACCAGAAAAGACTGACCTATAAGACTTTCTCCTTCAGATTGACCATAAATAACTAAAAGCCATATATTTCCTTCGAGTATCAGCTCTCCTATAAAGCCTCGTTACTTTTCAGCTGCCTGTCGATCTGCTCCACGAACATATATGTCTCTACCCTACCAGTTCATCTAAATTAACACCCCCAGCCATGTTTTATTTGTGCAGTCGTCAGCTCATCTTCCCAAGCTTCAGACGAACTGAAGCCAGGCCAGAAAGGCCAGGCCGAAGAGTATATATAGACAAGCTGAAGCCAGGTCAGAGAGTATATATATAGACGAGCTGAAGCCAGTTCGAAGAGTCTTTATAGACGAGCTGAAGCGAGGTCGAAGAGTCCTTATAGACGAGCTGAAGCCAGGTCGGAGAGTCTATATACGGACGAGCTGAAAACACGCTGGAGATTCTAAATATGAGCTGAAACCGGGCCAGAGAGTCTGGGGATGTCTATTTATAGAGCAGTTGATGAAGGGCCATAGTGTCTATATAGACGAGGTGAAGTCGGCCCAAGATATCTATATACATTGGCGAGCTGGACTTGTCTCTTCCAACAAGAACTCAGCTGCAGCAGAGCCAAAGACGAGCTGAGAAAGGACCAGGTAGTCTGTATTAAAAGACAATCCAGGAAGACGAGGTGAAGCTGAGCTGAGGTTGGCTCAGAGGAGAACAGAATCTGGACAAGGGACTCTGTATATAGTCTATACATACACACAAGTAGATAGGGGTTGCTGATTGACGATATTAATAGCCAAAATTTAGCTAAAATTTAGTAATTAGTGTCACTATAGAGTAATTAGGGTCTGAAATGGGGATAATTTATGTGGATTTAGTAGCCGGGGGGGGAAATGCAGGTGTTCAATACGCATGTCAAAGGCAAGGCGTTGTGGTTGACGATTTTTTATAGTCAAAATTTAGCTAAAATTTAGTAATTAGTGTCACTATAGAATAATTAGGGTCTGAAATGGGGATAATTTATGCGGATTTAGTAGCCGGGGGGGAAATGCAGGTGTTCAATACGCATGTCAAAGGCAATGCGTTGTGGTTGTTATCCCTTTTATTTGTATTGATCGTGTCTATGGCTTATTTTCCACGATGTTTGATTTGAACGTGATTTGTTTACGTGGTGTAAATGGGGATAATTTATGTGGATTCAGTAGCCGGGGTGAAATGGGGGTAATTTATGCGGATTTAGTAACCGGGGGCAAATGCAGTTGTTCAATACGCATTTCAAAGGCAAGGCGTTGTTATTGCTATCCCTTTTATTTGTATTGATCGTGTCTGTGGATTTAGTAGCCGAGGTGAAATGGGGATAATTAATGTGAAATTCAGTGTTCAATGCATTGCCTATGACTTATTTTTCATGATGTTTGATTTGTACGTGATTTGTTTGCGTGGTTTGTTTGAGTATAGAAAATGCAGGTGTGTAATATTTTTAGGGGATGATTGTGTGTAATGTTTAAGACGAACTCTATTAAGATGATCTTTTGAGCGGGCGATGCAGGTGGTTATGTGTGTGTGTGTGTGTGATGGTGCCTATGACTTATTAACCACGGGGCATTCTATTGCAGTTAATATCGTGTAGTGAGTTATTGCATGCATATTTTAGGGGATGTTTGTGTGTGTGTTGTTTGAGACGCACTCAGTGTCGAGATGACCTTTTTTTAGGATGGCGCCTAATTTCTTTACTTACAAATGTGTGTTTGAATTATGATTTTTTTTTTATTTGAAATTTCCTTACTAACAATTTGTGTGGGATTTACTTAAGATTTTTTTTTGTATATTTGAATTATGAATGAAATAAATTCGGAAAAAGGTTGACAATTATTCTAAAAATATTGTTTGAGTGATAGAATCTTGATATTCGTCAAGTGTAAGATGAATTTATTGGTGACAACCAAGGGTTTCTATAATAGTGTGATATGTTTATTTAATTTATATTGGTTCCTAAAAAAAAAAAAAAAAAAAAAAAAAAAACATCCACAAGAGAAAGGACTTATGTGTATAAAAGTAATATTCATTTTTAGGAGTTCAATCAGTTTAGTGATATCATTATAAGCAACACCATGCCTTCAAAAGTTTTGAACGAGTCATCTATGGAGAATATGGAAGACAATTTTGCAACACAGATGTTTGAAGAGGAGGAATGGTTCAGCCCGGAAAGTTTAACGGAAATGGAGAACCATTTGGTGGTCAAAGGAGTACTTATCCATAAAGATGTTCAATGTTTAGAGAATATGGATTGGTCGGATGACATCGATTGGTCTAAGATGGAAACACCTACCGAAGATGAAGGGACAAGCAACAAAATGTCCCCCGAGGGAGCTGGTGAAGAAGGAACATCTGAGGAAACATGGTGCGAGGAAGAAGAAGAAAGATCGCCAGAAGCAGATATATGGGATGCATCAAGAGAAGACTTGATAGAAGATTGTCTAAGGGTACGGATACCTGAGGGGCAAAACATTTATGAGTTGGAAGCGACAGACTCATATTTCACTGATCATCTCCCTGAAAACCCAATAATATTATCAGTGGAGAGTTGCCCAAATGAAATTGAAGATGCGGAGGAATGTGTGAAGGAGGAAAAATATGATGAGCTGGAAGGTGTTATTAAAGATAACATAATCGATTTATGTAGTGAAGCCGAAAGCGATGATGCAATGGAAGATGTTGCAAAGGATTTAAATACGTATAAGAATATGATAAACCAATCTAATAATAAACATAACGAATAAAACAATAAAATCATGACTTTTTTTTTTACTTTGGTTTGGGACTGGTAATATTATTATTATTTGGTTTTGTTAATAAAATAAAAGAAATACGAATAAATAATTGTTGTCTTTTTTTATTATGAGGGAATAAAAAAATGAGAGTGAGAAGGGGGTTTGTCTTCTCATTTTATTTAATTATTGGGTAATACTTTTAAACAATATTAATGGATGGGTCGGATTGGGGGTGGAGTCAAACATAAGCAATTTCATATAAATAGATGCAACATTCTATGAATATCATACAGTTTAAAAACAAGTGTTATAAGATGAATTCCTGCACTGAATTAGTTAATTCCTTCAATTTTCTCAACTTTAAGAAAATACTAAGTATGAAGGATATGGAAGCTAATAAGGAATATTTAATAAGCGGCGCCTACAAAACGCAAACAAAATATGGAATGAAAATTGTTTTAAAATTGGAGGACTCTATATTCTACCTACCAGCAAGATTCATTTCTCTAGGAGATGAAGCCATAATGAAACTGAGTGAAGGAGGATTTTCAATTGCTAAGAAACCATTGAATGAAGCGATTAATACCACCACCTTTAAACTAGAATTAAAACATATTTTACCGAACGATCTATTTTATTCACCATATGTAGCTTAATAAAAGAAAAAAAAAAAGAGTATTATTCTATTTCTATAAAAGGCAATTCATATTTTACCCAAAATCAGTATTAAAAAAGAAGTTTCAGTAAAAGCATGCATTTCTCTAGCTATCAAAATTTAAACTCGTCTAACTTCCTTGAGGAATGTTTTTATAGAGAGGAGGAGCGGTTGAAGACATTCGATGCCTGGCCACTAATAAATCCAAAACCTAGAGAAATGGCAATGGTTGGATTTTATTATACAGGACAAGCAGATAGAGTTACTTGTTATTTTTGTGGAGTGGAAATTTGTCGTTGGAAAGAAACAGATTCACCACTGGCAGAACACAAACATTGGTCTAGCAACTGTGCTTTAATGCGGGGAATTCCAACCAACAATATACCATTGAACCTAAAGGAATTTAACAATATCCTACCTGAAGCAGGCTTTGATACGTGCGGAATGCATAATATTGTCATATCAGAGCAATATCATTCCAAAGAAGTAAATCATTCAAATTCAATAACCCCATCCATACGGAGTACTTTAACAATTGATAGTATTATAATGTTTCTTATATTTTGTCTAGTAGTTCTTACTGGTTTATACACATTTTTATTTTACAATTACATAAATAAAAGCTAAAAATATAAAACAAATAAAACAAGATGTTTTTTTTTTCTTTTTTATATATAACATTTATTAATTTTATTCTACATTATCATTTATTAATTTTACATAGCTTTAGAGACGAACGTTTAAAAGGAACTCCAAACACAAATGTCCGCAGTTGAAAGAATTGAATTTTTGTTTCTTACATAATTATAAGTTACATCAGTTCCGAGATACTGCAGTATTTCCAAAGGGGGTTGAAGATTGCCGAAGCTATCAAAATATTCTTTTTTATTATAATTTTTATAGTATGCTACCCAATGGGTCCCAGGACCTTTATACGAATCGAGATTAACAATGCCGCATTCTATAATATGTGGTTTTTTGGGGAGTTTGTCACGCATATATACTCCTCTAAAATGCGGAATATATTTCCTTGCAAACGTTCTAATATCTAAATCTGTTAGAGGTCTATTGGGTAGCTTACATATTAGTTTTTTGTCAATAGTTTATTTTTGTATATAATACCCATCCCTTTTTTAAATGGTTTGAGGTAGAGTCCCTTGCCTATAGCTATGTTTTCCATAGATTTATTATGACGAATATTTTCCTCTAACTGTCTCTTTGCATCCTTTGTTGAGTTTATTGCTTTCATTATAGATGATCCACCAGTAGCCAATGCCCCCACTGCGCTGAGGGCTGTTAAAATTGGTATTATTGGTAAGAATCCACCAATTTTCGGTATTCTTATAACTCTAGGAATAATAACATTAGATTTTTTCCCCTTGAATGATTTTCCAATTTCTTTTTGAGCAATATTTATCGCTGCATTGATATCATGCGGTTTCTTCTTTTTTAATACTGATGTTGCATTTTTTACTGCAGAAGAAAATAAGTTCTTTTTGCATATGTTTTTCTTCGTTATACCCATACCAAGTTTGGATTTAGCTTTCATAGTGTTGGTGACCAAATAAGCATTAACTTTTTCTCCCCAAGTACTATCTTTCGCTTTAACTCGACCCCAAGCTCGTTCAGCTAGTTCTTGATCCGCTTTATTTCGTAGATTTATATCAGTTGTTTTAGAATATTCAATGTCATGTAGTTTGCAAGCATCGTCTAAGCCGTTTATTCCTTTATCACCTCGTTGTAATCTTTTTTCCAACTTTGTTCCGGGCCCACAATATTGATAACCAGGCAAGTGAAGCTCAAATGGAAGTGAATTTATAGTATTATTTAGTAATCCTCTTCCTTGTATGTTTCGATTGCAATTGAATTTATTTTTCAAATAAACAATCATTTTATATATTTAAAACAAAAAAAAATCTAGAAAAAAATATATATAAAAAAATAATTTAATATATAAGTTTTATGATGAAATATAATAGTGTACAGTTAATAAAATGCGTTTGATGGAACAAGATACAAATATCAAAGTGAGAAACTTTGATTTTAAACGACATAATAGCGGAAAACCCAAACATAGTCAATTGCTACCAAATTCTATAAGAGCTGTAATAGTTGGCCCATCGAACTGCGGAAAAACAAATGTTATGATTAGTTTGATTGAAAGTCCTAATGGATTAAAATTCGAAAACATTTATTTATATTCAAAATCACTTCATCAACCAAAATATAAATATTTAGAAAAGCTCATAGCTCCTATAAAAGGAATGGGGTTCTACACATTTTCCGAAAATGCTGATGTTATACAACCAAATGATGCTGAAGAAAACTCTATAATGATATTTGATGATGTTGCTTGTGAAAAACAAAATAATATTCGTGCATATTTTTGCATGGGGAGACACAAAAATATCGATTCTTTTTATTTATGTCAAACATACACAAGAATTCCAAAACATCTTGTAAGAGACAATGCAAATTTTCTCATTATATTTAAACAAGACCATGTTAATATGAAACATATTTTTAATGAGCATGTTGGAGGAGATATGTCTTTCAACAAGTTTGTCGAGATTTGTCGAGTATGCTGGAAGGATAAATATGGATTTTTAGTTATAAGCAAAGATGACAGCATTTTGAATGGCCGATATAGAAAAGGATTTAATGTGTTTATACATATTTAGTATTCCATTATACTTTGATTCAATCAGTCATTGCGCTTAATCCGTCCAGCTATATTGAAAGCTACAGCCTTTCATTAAAAAAAAAAAAAAAAAAAAAAAAAACAGTTTGAAAACCATCGGTTTAGAAACCACCAGTTTGGAAACCATCGGTTTAGAAACCACCAGTTTGGAAACCATCGGTTTAGAAACCACCAGTTTGGAAACCATCGGTTTAAAAAACCACCAGTTTGAAAACCATCGGTTTAAAAACCACCAGTTTGAAAACCATCGGTTTAAAAACCACCAGTTTGAAAACCATCGGTTTAGAAACCACCAGTTTGAAAACCATCGGTTTAGAAACCACCAGTTTGAAAACCATCGGTTTAGAAACCGCCACTTTAAAAACCATCAGTTTGAAAACCATCGGTTTAGAAAAATGGACGACGACGTTTTAAAAGAACTTATTAAATCGAGGAGTGTTTTAAAAAGAAAATTTCAATCAATCAAACTGGGAGAGAACGAGATGGGGAAGCGATTGGAGTACACATTCAAACCAATAATAAAACCACTAAAAGATGTTGTAAAATTATCTCATTTAAATTTGGCTGAGACCAAGAATAAAATGAACATAATTAAAAATGAATCTAAAAAGGAGAAAGATGAAACCAAGTTCAGTGTTAAACACGAGGATCAAGATGACTCCATTGATGATACATTTTATTCCGACGAAGAACCAGAAACAGTATATGATAATGGCGATAACAATTTGAATGCATTATTGGAAAAAAATACATTTGATACAATATATGGTCCACACAAAGACGATGCAGGTGATTGGAATTTTGGAAATAGCAAGCTATATTTTGTTGATGATAAAATAAAAATTGGAAATCAAACATGGGCTCTAACAGCTGGTTTATATAACCTACTGTTTCATAAAAATCCAAGTGGTTACGATAAATATGAATTAGATATATACAAGAAAATTTTGGAAAATACATGCGTACATCGAAAAAATAATGAACCTAATGGACAAATAAGAGGAAACCGGGGCCCAAAATATACAAAAATAATTAAAAAATTATTTCAATCTACTCACACTGGCGAGGGCCTAATGAATGTTATTCTCAAGAAACCAAACTATATATATTGGGATGATCCTAATGAACTTGTTAATCGTTTAAAATTATTAATAGCTTCTAAAAATGCTGGGCATACTAATCAGGACAACGAAATCACATCAATTATTGAAGAGTTAAGAGAAGCCAATATAATACACTGATTTTATTAGAATATTATCAATTATGAAATGAGCGTCGATAAATTCGGTCACTACTCCAACTCTAATACTTTTAGAAAAAATGCCTCAAAATTTTTGGGCATTGCTATTGACCAGCATTATAACATCGATATCAAAAATAGGAAAATTAAAAATTTGGGCCAACCGTCGGAAAATAACGACGCAGTCAACAAAGCTTACCTACAAACACAAATCGTACACGTTAAAGAAATTATAAAAGAGATGTATCATCCGAAATAAGAAATTTGCGAAAAGAAATAGATCTATTAAGAAAAGAACTCAGGGGTTCTAGAAACAAATACGGCGTTGGTTCACTAATGTCATTACCTCAAACATTATTCTTGACCAAGTTCTCAAAAACTGATAAATGGAAAGACGAGCAATTGTAAATGAGCTTCATTCTCAAGCGAGAAAGCGATTTCCTCGCCGAAGAGTTATAACAAAAGGCATTGACGATTTATGGCAAGCGGATTTAGTGGAAATGGGAAATTATTCTACAATTAATAAAGGAATGAAGTACTTGCTCACAGTTATTGATACTTTCTCTAAATATGCCTGGACGGAAGCAGTTAAAACAAAAGGTGCTTACGATGTGTGCAAAGCATTCACAAAAATTTTGAATGGTGGCAGAATACCCAAAAATTTACAAACTGATGATGGCAAAGAATTTTTTAATAAAGACTTTACTAAACTTATGAAAATATATTCAATTAATCATTATTCAACATATAGTGTTATGAAAGCATCTGTCGTTGAGAGGTTTAACCGTACCTTAAAATCTATAATGTTTCGAGAGTTCTCCTATAATGGAACATATCAATGGATTGACCTTCATAAAAAACTGGTTGATCAATATAATAGACGAATACATCGCACTATCCACATGGCACCCATAGAAGTTAATAAGAGAAATGAAACAATGTTGCTTAATACTGTCTATAATCATATTAAAATATTCCCCCCATCTAAATATCGTGTAGGAGATTATGTTCGAATAAGTAAATATAAGAATGTTTTTGAAAAAGGGTATACACCGAATTATACTACAGAAATATTCCGAATAAAATCAATTCAAGTGACAAATCCAGTCACATATTTATTGGAAGACTATGCAGGTAATCCCATCAAAGGTGGTTTTTATAAAGAAGAATTGAAACGTACACGATATCCTAATACTTATCTTGTGGAGAAAGTTTTAAAGACCAAGGGAGATAAAGCATATGTGAAATGGTTGGGGTTCTCTAATAATCATAATTCTTGGATAAATAAAAACGACTTATTATAAGAAAATATTGTAATATCTATTTACATCAATACATAAGATTTGAATAATAAAATTTTTTAATTTATAAATACCAAACATATGTCTTTTCATTTCTATATAAGCCTTCAATATGTCAATTACACTTGCGCTAACCGGAAAGTCTTCAACTTTAACTGCTAATTATTTCCCACCAATTCAATTACATGAGGATTATGAGTGTTCATTAGTTGACTTCCACTCATACAATTCTATACCAAATATCGATTTCGATAACAATTTGTTTCATATTGGAAATAAAACAATAGAAGTTCCTATTGGTTCCTATGAACTTGAGGATATTGTCGACTACATTAAAAGTGAATACGAAAACGAAGACAACACAAAAACTATAGATATTATAGCTAATAACAACACATTACAACTTGAAATATTTTCATCCCATGATATTATTGATTTTAATAATGAACGTTCTATCTGTACGCTTTTTGGTTTTAATGGTGGGGTTTTACGACCTGGTGTGAAGCATTTTTCACATTACCCCGTAAATATTTTAAGAGTGAGCGCAATACAAGTTCAATGCAATATAACAACTGGAGCATACATGAATAATGCGCCTGTGCATACTCTACACGAATTTGGTATAAATGTTTCCCCTGGATATAAAATGGATGAAATACCAAGCAATTTAATTTATCTTCCTGTGAATGCGAAAGAAATAAGTTCGCTTAAAGTGTGGATCGTTGATCAAAATCAACGACTAATAAATTTCAGAGGAGAAGAAATTACCCTTCGATTACACTTGAGACCAATATCAAAATGATTATCTATAATAAATATATGAATAAACAGAAATATTTAAACATTCCAATAAAACAATCAACCCTAAAACATTACCACTCACGGATAAAAGCAAACAGTTTTTAAAATCTATTAAACTACGTCTCAAGGAAAATGACTGAAATACTTAATGTTGAAGACAGACCGTTCTCAGATGACACAATTATTAAAAAAGATTATCATAGCTATGTTCCATACATCCGTTCTTTCAAAAACAATGATGAAATAAGAATTACAATTCAAAATCAAGATTTATATCTATTACCAAGTGAAAGTTATATATATGTTGAAGGTTCCGTAACATTACCAGGAGGAGAACTATCGTCTAATGCTCGTTTGCGTAATAACTGCGTAGCCTATTTCTTTGATGAAATCCGATATGAAATAAATGGTATTGAAGTCGATCGCACACGCCATTTAGGTGCATCGAGCACAATAAAAAATTTTGTTTCTCTATCGAGTGCTGAACGCAACATAATGAGAAATGCAGGATGGAATAATGGTGAAGATCTAAGCATGGGTGTATTCAACTTTTGCGTCCCACTCAAAAGGCTGTTGGGGTTTGCGGAAGATTACAACAGAGTCATTTTACATAGTAAACATGATCTTATTATGTTGCGGAGTTCAACTGATCAATATGCATGCTATTCTACCGACTCGAAAGAAAAATTAAATTTGACAATCACAAATATAACATGGAGAATACCTCATATACATTTATCGGATGCATCTAAATTACAAATTATGAAAACAATTAACAATGGAAAGTCGCTCCCTATTGCGTTTCGAAGCTGGGACTGTCACTTTAATCCAACATTTCCAGGTTCAACAAAATGTCATTGGAATGTTAAATTATCAACAAATAGAGAAAGACCACGCTTTGTAATATTAGCTCTAGAAAATGATGGAAAATTCATTCACTCTAATTTAGTAAATGTTAAGGTTCATTTAAATTCCGAAACATATCCGTATGATGATTTGAACTTAAAATTTGAGGACAACAGATATGCAGTACTATATGATATGTACGCAAAGTTTCAACAAAATTACTTTTTAAAAGAACCCGAACCAATTCTATCATGGGAAAAGTTTAAAAACATGCCAATTGCAGTAATTGATGTTAGCTATCAAAACGAAGTCATTAAAAGCGGACCTATAGATGTTAAGCTGGAATTTGAAACTAATACACCAATGATCGATTAATTGAATATACACCACTCACTGGAATTGTTCGAAAGATAATCTAAAGATTTTCTCATTTAATTTATTTTCTTTATTAATACTTTTTTTTTTTTTTTTTTTTTTTTTTTTTTTTTTTGTACTTACCTCTGTCATAAACTTTCAATAAAATAAAAAAGCATTAAAAATTACTTTATAAATGTTTTATTTATTATTATTATTATTTTTTTTTTTTATTTGAAAAAGGAAATGTGGAATAAATAGCTTACAAATAAATAACAAATTGTTGGTTTATTAATAATACAATATATTAAATTAAATTGGTGTCAATATCCATTTCCGATTCATAATTCTGCAGTATATTACTGAGATCATCCTCATCCTCAATACCATAATGGCCCCAAGCATAGGTGTTTACTTTATCTAATCTTACTTTCCTTTTACTATCTTTATAATTTAAAACTACTTTATACAACTTGGTTGTATACACTTGGTGTAATTTGGATTTAAAATTTATCATGTAATCACTAGTACTAGTTTCATTGTATAAGGTGTTTCTATAGTTATTTATGGTGTACCGCCCAATGACACATTTTTTGACACCTTTCGCTTTTTTTACTTCTTGACCATCATCTACCGTATATGAATACATTTTAGGCCCTAGTCCAACAAATTCTGTCATAATTTTCCCACTGTTTTCGTCCTTCATCATACCGATAACCTTTTTATTACGGCGGGGTATATTATATTTATTATCTTCTGGGTATGATGATGTGTCAAAGAACCTATCAATGTCGGGTCTTATTTCTTCATAGACATCTTCAGAAAATATTGTATATATAAAAGAGTCAGTATCCATATAATTTAAAATTACGCGCTCATCGAATTTCTTCTTCATGTATTCATAGTGGAAATCATACATCTTCCACTTGGCTAATTCTAATATACAGAAACCAAGATATGTAGGCTTATTGTATGTTACTTGTAGCCGATTCATTTCAATAGCCCAAAAATCTGTACAAAATTCAGTTGCACTGCTGAAATTCGGTCTAGACATTAAAGATCTAGCACCCAATACATTGGTGCTTTATCAAGCCAAGTCGTTACTAGCTTTATATCTCTTCGTTTATCAACATTCTCCATAGTTTTACCAAAAACTGCATTATTTAGAAGCTTAAAAAGTTTCTAAGAAAATCGTTAGTTGCTTCTTGCCTTTCTTTATTATTTTTATTAATATACGAGGCTAGCCATGGAGATTGTGTAAATGATAAAGCACGATGAACTTTTTTTAAGACTAAACCATTTTCTAAACATTGTTTTAGATTCATGTAGTGTATTGGATAATTGGTTTTTGAAGCAAAATCTGCTATAAGTTTTGGATACTTTGAACCTCCAATCTTCTTATTTTCTGGACAAAAGGGTAAATCATTATGATTATCGTGAAGATTCTCTGGATAATCTAAGTCAACTACTAGCACATATCCAGTTTGTTGATTTACTTTAAAATTGTTTATTGTCTGAGCATCAAAAGGCGTCTTGTCGAGATCAACCCACGCAAAATCTCCTGTTGGCAGGTATTGTTGCATAGCCCAACCATACAAATTATTAGCATCTATATACAATAAATAGCTAGATGGATTACTACTGTCGAAATCTTCCATATATTTGTTATTTGCTTTGGTATGTCTTTTAGAGCATTGTGTAAGGCCACCTCTTATACCATTTTTAAATAAATTAAACATGTCTGAATCTGTTAACAAATCCAAGTCTATTTTCGTATGACGAAGCATAGCATCAAAAGATAAACCAGGAGCTGTGTAATATTGACATGCATCTAGTTTGTGAATTCGTTTACATGATTTCCTAAAATTTTCAAAAACATCGTTTAGAAGAAGCACGTCTGTTTTTAAATATAATTCCATGTAATCACGTATTGTCTTGCATTTAAATGTTTTCCAAACTTGTTTTGCATGTTCATACTCTTCTAAGCTACAACTTTATCATTTAATTTACTATGAAATGCTTCAATAGGAGGTAGAGCAGTTTCCTCTAATTTTTCAAATGAGTCGATGTATTCATAACAGAATATACCCTTTTTCCTCATCAATTTAAACTCATCATCGTTCGAAAAATGTTTCCTTATAGATGTCAAGTCTGAATCATCACAGAAACTAGCTAATGCGTCTAAACTGGCTGCCATAAAGCGGAAAGAATCTAAAAATCTATATTCAAGCGTATCATATCTACCATCACTCATTTTTATTGTTTGTGATAAAGATGTATACAATTCTTTATTGTGAGGTATAATATTTGTTTTCCCTTCAATTGTACTCAGCAAATTTGTTACAAACAAATGACAGTCATAAGCAGAGAAATTGTGGAAGTAAATAGGGATGAATTTTGAAATTGTGTAATTTATATTACACTCATTGTGAGCTGCTCCCCTATACCGTCCAGTTATATGACAATGATCACGAACTCTATCTGTACCTAACTCGTCATCACATATATGGCAATACACCGCGGAAGAAAATGATTCTTTTTCATTTAATGTCAATGGTGTCATTGGGCGGTTTACATTCAAATAATTATTATAAATATTCCTACCTACGCTTTCTAACGTTTCTATAAATATTTGAGCGGCATTTTCACCGGTATAAGAATAATATTATCTAAACTACTATCAAAACTACACTTTACATTAAAACCAAAAGCGCATGGAATATGCTTATTTATGGTATTACTCACTCCCCCAGTATCTTTTAAAACACACTCAAAATCAGCGTACACTACAAAGGGAACATCCATTTGCTTCTTGTAGTTTGCAAATGCTAATCTATTCTTACCATCTTTGGGGAAATGTGTAATAACACCACTACAATTCTCCTTATGTCCCTCAAAAGTCTCAAATCTGGTGTGTAATAAAAACATGTATTACATATTTTCAGATGATTTCCTCCTGAGGAAAGTTGTGATGACAGTAATCTAAAAAGAAAAATATTTATGTGTTATTAGAAATATTTATGTGTATTGTATTTTCATTATTCACCTTGATGTATCCTTAACTAGTATGTAGTGCGAATTGGTTTCGTTTTCCAACAACAGCAAATTGATATGTATAGGCTTCTCTTTATTAGTGACGCGATATGGTCCAACAACAGCATTTTCCTCGTACCCAAAAACGTTAACACTTATATTTGGATTATTTTCTTCAAATATTTTTATTGATCTCAATTCTAATGGAAATTGTAAACCACTAAAATTTAATCTAAATCCATCTTCAACAATTATTATCGGATCTGCAATATTTCTGATATTATATGATGATGTTTTACCAGCATTCGTAAGCCTATTTCCGAATGCGGCAATTATGCACCATTTGAAACAATACACATCATTATTCGAAATATTGATGCATGCTTTCTTCTTTGCAAGCCTCGCTGGTGTTGGTATATATTGCGATCCCTTCAGTGGAGAAGATTTGTTAACGCTTATTTCAAGTGTTTTAAATTGGGATAGAGCCCATCCAGAGTCACGTTCTTGGAACTCCGACAGCTTATTTTTCAACTCATCAAAATGCTGTTTTAAAATTTCCGCTACATCATCAGAAAATGTGATTTGTGTGGTTTTGGTGTTGTGGAATATGGTATTAAACGCATCACTTTCTGCTGATTCTTTAAAATATTCGCCAACAACATTTAGATTGAATTTAATCAAATAATGTGTGCTTAACTTGTCTTCTATTAGTGCGATAATCGATTTTTCAGAATTGCGAATTACTTCATTGAAATCGAGAGTATTATTGCTTATTTTATATTGGAACTTCTCAATTCGTTTTTCAAAGCCTGAACTCGTTGATTGTAGGTTTTCTTAATTATTCTCTCGCTTTTATTTCTATGCAATTCTGATCTACAATGCATGATCCATGTTTCTAATAAAATATTATCATTGCATGAAATGCAATATTTTATTCTTTTGTGCAAGGTTCATTTTGCATTTGATTATCTAAATGTTGTTCTTCTTGTTGTTGTGGTTGATTCCATTGTTGTTGTTGTGGTTGATTCCATTGTTGTTGCTGTGGTTGATTCCATTGTTGTTGTTGATTCCATTGTTGTTGTTGTGGTTGATTCCATTGTTGTTGTTGTTGATGCTCGAAATGTTGTTGGTGTTGATGATGATGATGGTTTTGTTGGTGATGGTTGATATTTTGATTTTGCGTCGATCTTCCTGACTGATTGTGGTCTTGATTATTATATTCCTGTGGAATGTCTTGTTCGTTCGACATTGGTGAATTATTATTAAGGTGATGCTGCACCCAAATGCTCATCTCATTGCGAAACTGATTCTGTTGTTCCTCATATTCCCAAAAATTTCTTTCTTTTTGCTGTGGTTTCGTTCCTTGCTCAGAATGTTCCACAGCATAATGAAGCTTAAGAGCTGCGGAATGCAATAAAAATTTCTTGCAAATATTGCACATTTTGTGCGTTTCTAGATGTTTTTTATAAGCTGAAGGGCTAGCTGATTTCTTTGAGCAGAGTTTGCATACAAATTTTCCGGATTCCATTTTAAAAAGGTTTTTCTTTTTTTCACGCGTAAAAAAAAATTTTTGATACTTTATAGTCGAAGTCTCAACAGAAAGTGAATATGAGAAACAGACTTTTCACAAACATCGATGCTGATACAACAATGGTTTACACCGCGGAAATTTTGACTGTCTTCTATAAGAATATTATTTTACCCAAACACAACATCTTAAAAATTCCCTAGAACAAAAAATTAGCCTTTAAGTATGTCTCAATACTAACACCTGCATACATTATAGAAACCCTTGGTTGTCACCAATAAATTCATCTTACACTTGACGAATATCAAGATTCTATCACTCAAACAATATTTTTAGAATAATTGTCAACCTTTTTCCGAATTTATTGATAATTAATTCATAAGTCAAATATAATACACAAATTGTTAGTAAGGAAATTCCAAATAAAAAAAAAAATCATAATTCAAACACACATTTGTAATGTAAAGAAATTAGGCGCCATCCTAAAAAAAAAGGTCATCTCGACACTGAGTGCGTCTCAAACAACACACACACACACACCAACATCCCCTAAAATATGCATGCAATAACTCACTACACGATATTAACTGCAATAGAATGCCCCGTGGTTAATAAGTCATAGGCACCATCACACACACACACACATAACCACCTGCATCGCCCGCTCAAAAGATCATCTTAATAGAGTTCGTCTTAAACATTACACACAATCATCCCCTAAAATATTACACACCTGCATTTTCTATACTCAAACAAACCACGCAAACAAATCACGTACAAATCAAACATCATGAAAATAAGTCATAGGCAATGCATTGAACACTGAATTTCACATTAATTATCCCCATTTCACCTCGGCTACTAAATCCACAGACACGATCAATACAAATAAAAGGGATAGCAATAACAACGCCTTGCCTTTGAAATGCGTATTGAACAACTGCATTTGCCCCCGGTTACTAAATCCGCATAAAATTACCCCCATTTCACCCGGCTACTGAATCCACATAAATTATCCCCATTTACACCACGTAAACAAATCACGTTCAAATCAAACATCGTGGAAAATAAGCCATAGACACGATCAATACAAATAAAAGGGATAACAACCACAACGCATTGCCTTTGACATGCGTATTGAACACCTGCATTTCCCCCCGGCTACTAAATCCGCATAAATTATCCCCATTTCAGACCCTAATTATTCTATAGTGACACTAATTACTAAATTTTAGCTAAATTTTGACTATAAAAAATCGTCAACCACAACGCCTTGCCTTTGACATGCGTATTGAACACTGCATTTCCCCCCCCGGCTACTAAATCCACTAAATTATCCCCATTTCAGACCCTAATTACTCTATAGTGACACTAATTACTAAATTTTAGCTAAATTTTGGCTATTAATATCGTCAATCACGCAACCCCTATCATACTTGTGTGTATGTATAGACTAATAACAGAGTCCCTTGTCCAGATTCTGTTCTCCTCTGAGCCAACCTCAGCTCAGCTTCACTCGTCTTCTGGATTGTATTAATAAAGATACCTGGTCCTTTCTCAGCTCGTCTTTGGCTCTGCTGCAGCTGAGAGTCTTGTTGGAAGAGACAAGTCCAGCTCGCCATGTATATAGATATCTTGGGCCGACTTCACCTCGTATATATAGACACTATGCCCTTCACAACTGCTCTATAAATAGACATCCCCAGACTCTCTGGCCCGGTTTTCAGCTATATTTAGAATCTCCAGCGTGTTTTCAGCTCGTCCGTATATAGACTCTCCGACCTGGCTTCAGCTCGTCTATAAGGACTCTTCGACCTCGCTTCAGCTCGTCTATAAAGACTCTTCGAACTGGCTTCAGCTCTCTATATATATACTCTCTGACCTGGCTTCAGCTTGTCTATATATACTCTTCGGCCTGGCCTTTCTGGCCTGGCTTCAGTCGTCTGAAGCTTGGGAAGATGAGCTGGACTGGCACAAATAAAACATGGCTGGGGGTGTTAATTTAGATGAACTGGTAGGGTAGAGACATATATGTTCGTGGAGCAGATCGACAGGCAGCTGAAAAGTAACGAGGCTTTATAGGAGAGCTGATACTCGAAGGAAATATATGGTTTTTAGTATTTATGGTCAATCTGAAGGAGAGAAAGTCTATAGGTCAGTCTTTTGGTTTATTGATAACTATATATACACTTCCAAACGACCCATAGAAATAACTATACCTTCATTCCATATATCTATGAGGCCAGGAAAAACTTATTACATCTCCCTGCCTCCCTCTCCACAACACACAAGTGGTGTGTTCATTTCTTCTTCCTGCGGTCTACTAAAATATGGTAACACCATGAATGTAACACTTAACAGTACCACCACCACCATCACCATCGGAGCAACAAGTTCCAAACTATTTTCCTATGTTGTTTGTTGTTCAATAGTACGCGGCCACATTGTGTGTCAAGAATTCCCAGATGATGATATTTATCATTTCGAATATAAAGAAGAGCAAACTACAATGGACCAGAACTGCAAAGAAACTAAGTGGAAAATGGAATATACAAAGAAGTACTCCGAAAAGGAAGGAAGGTTGTTTTTTATTGAAAGTGTCGTCCAGCTTGATACTTTGTGTGATACTTCTGGGTAAGGTGAAAATAAATAAGACCACATAAGCAAATTCAGTGCCCGGTCATGGTGACGAATGTACGAGAGTAGAGACGATGAAGATAGTTGCAGGTTAACAGCAAACAATTGTACTTTTAAGAACAATTTCACCAAATTGTTATGGGGACAGTGGTAGAGGAGGATATGGAATTAAAAATCTGGAATCAAAATTTGGGTAATGAATTCCGTCTAAAGGTTTAGATTTATATCCTTTTGCAAGGATTTTATTCCACAGGCATTCCTAAAAAGATTTTCCATAGAAGATCTTCCAAGAGACTTTTTCATAGAAGATCATTTATACATTTTTCTATAGAGTAAGTTCCAAGGTTCAGTATTCTATATTTGAAGTTCTTTATGCCCTCCAACATAGTATGGAAGGTATATTTAGTTTGTCATTCCGTGTGTAACACTTCGAAATATGCATTTTAGACCCCACAAAGTATATATATTCTTGATCAGCATAACATTCTATGTCGATTTAGCGATGTCCGTGAGTCTGTGGAAATCACTCTAGCTTCCGAACGAATTGAAGTAGATTGATAAAACTTTACTCAAATGTATATTATGTCTGCAGACTTTTGGTATATATAGCTCCACGTTTGGGTATAGCCCCATGTAACGGTACCTCCCGATATTCGGTATTTTGATAATTTTAGCGACAAATTCATCAGAATTCTTTCAAATTTGGTGTTGATGTTCGTAATGGATGCTACAGCCTATGACAGTGCAGATCCAGGTCTTCGTATAGCCCCATATAACAGTACTCCCGATATTCGGTATTTCATGATTTTAGCGACATTATTTACCGGATCTGTATTAAATTTCGTATTTGAAGTTCGTACTGAGTACTACGCCTATGACAGAAAATTGTGTTTGCAGGTCCATGCCTTCGTATAGCCCCTATTTATCGGTAGCTCCCTATATTCGGTATTTTGATGACTTTAGCGACATTATTCACCGGAATTGTTTCAAATTTGGTATTTGAAATTCGCAATGAATACTGCAGCCTGAGACAAAAAATTGTCTGTATAGGTCCACGTCTTCATATAGCCCCCATTAACAGTACCTCCCCGATATTCGGTATTTGGTAATTTTAGCGACATTATTTACCGGATCTGTATCAAAATCGTATTTGAAGTTCGTACTGAGTACTACAGCCTATGACAGAAAATTGTCTTTGCAGGTCCATGCCTTCGTATAGCCCTATATATCGGTAGCTCCCTACATTCAGTATTTTGATGACTTTAGCGACATTATTAACCGGAATTGTTTCAAATTTGGTATTTAAAGTTCGTAACGGATTCTACAGCCTAAGACAGAAAATTGTTTTGTGCAGGTCCACGTCTTCATATAGCCCCCATGTAACGGCTCCTTCCGATATTCGGTATTTTGATGGTTTTAGCGACATTATTTACCGAATCTGCTTCAAAATTCGTATTTGATGTTCGTATGGGTACTACAGTCTATGACAGAAAATTGTCTATGTAGGTCCAGGTCTTCATATAGCCCCCATCCAACGGCACCTCCTTATATTCGATATTTGATGATTGTTTCAACATTATTCTCCGGAATTGTTTGAAATAATGTATTTGAAGTTCGCAATAGGAGCTGTAAGCTATGACAGAAAAATGCCTATGTAGGTCCACGTCTTCGTATAGCCACATATAACGGTACCTCCTGATATTCCGGAATTGTTTTATATTTCGTATTTGAAGTTCGGAATCGGTACTTCAGCCTATGACAAAAAAATTCCTTATGCAGACCTTGGACATTTTCAAGTTCTATTCAAATGGTGAAGGGTAATAAAGTTCGGCCCGACCCAACAAAATATATATATTCTTGATCAGCATAAAATTATAAGACAATTTAGCCCTGCCCGTCCGTCTGTTGTAATCACGCTACAGTCAACACGAATTAAGATAGGAAGCTAAAATTTTGCACAGGTTTGTCTTTTGTCTGAAGGCAGGTCAAGTTCGAAGATGGGCTATATCGGACCAGGATATCGAATAGCCCACATATAACAGAACCCTCTGATATTCGGTATTTGATGATTTTAGCAACATTTTTCATTGGAATTGTCTGCTGAAATTGTACACAAGGAGTTTTTTGTGATTGCTTTACCGACTGAAAGAGAATTGTTATATAGGTCAACGGTGTCGTATAGAGCCCATATAACGGTACCTCCCGATTTCAACATTTTAGCAAAATTTTTCAACGAAATTGTCTGAAATTCTGCACAAGGAATTCTTCGGGACCTTCCATATATCGGGACCTTCCGATATTCGGTATATTTAAGATTTTAACAGAATTTTTTATGGATTTTTTTTTTTTTTTGAAAATGTCCTATCTCGTTCCAAATGGTACTCAAACACGAGGAGAATCCAAGATAAATTGCCACACAGCCATATTGGCGTTTACTAAGACTGATCTCCTAACCACTGTCCACATTCGGCCTCAGCCCGTTGTCATTGACATCTGTACCAGCATTCCATCCACATCGTCATCATCATCACCATCCTCATCATATGTGTGTGCAGATATTTTTTTTTTTAAGAAATATAAAGACAACATGTAGGTGTTACCAAACATTCCATATAATAACAGCGATGATATTTGTCACTCTTTCTTCTACCTACCAACTTAAGTACCAGCAAAAAGGAAAAAAAAAGAACCGAAGGCATATTACCAAAGAGTGGCCAATATCGGCTTGGACATATCTTCTTCTCACAGCCTCCATACGTAAACTATGCTATGATGGTGATGGTAAGTAGTGAGTGATGAGTGAATGACTGTGTCTTTTATTTCAGAACACAAGAATGCAAGGAAAGTTTGGTGTGCCGATATTGGTTTATATTCCAAAAAGCAGAAAAAAATAAAACATAAGAACGCCGGCGGATACAGTATGATGGCCATACGATGATTATATGCACTTCTCAATGTGTAAAACGGAAAAAAAAATGCTGATGCTGTTGTCTCTCTTTGGGTGTTTGTGTGCAGCTGCAGCAAAACGCTGCCAATGTTCTTTATTTTCACAGAAATGATGGCATCATTTAAGAAACCATTCCTTCCAGTTGATAGAGTCGAGTTGAAGTCCAATACAAGTCCCCTCCCCTCCCCACTTTCATTTGAATTGGCTTATTTGCTCTGGTCATGATGGTGTTCTGTACTGTTCTGCATATTGCAGGGTGTTAAGGTGCTGTTTGTCAAATAGTTCAACATCAACAACACATATGCAAAATGTTGCTGGATTTGTAGCTTCGTTTTGCTGTCTATTTGCGAACCATCCATCGCATCCCATTCCATCCACCACCTTTAGCATATGATCTAATCTGCGATATTTCTTTCAAAATCTATTGTGAACTAAGAATGCATGCATCATCTTACTTTGCATAGAACAATGAATGAATAGAGTTAGGGGGTATGAGGAGCGGTGAAGTGGTGGTGGTACTAGTGTACAAATGAAAAACTTTGGGAATTGTATTGAATTTTTATGTATGATTGGGGATTTTGTTTTTTGTCTTTTTGAGGATAAAAAATAGTGTAAATACGAAAATTCGTTATCGATGTTGACGGTGATGAACACGGTTCTTTAGTTTGAAAACAGTGAGGGAATAAATTACGTCTTTGAGATGCCTCATAGAACGCAAACGTAAAACAAGGAAACGGGAAACTTGATTGCGCTTCTAATAAAAAATTGCTAAAAAGAATCTTATTCGTCTATTCCACTGGGAAGCTGAAAGAGTGTTTATATCCGATGTGGTTGGAAAGTGCGACCGAAAACTTCAAAATATCGAAAGAAGATACCGATACATCGAAGCTATTCAACAAGCGAATATTATTGAATATTACTACTCACTACTCTGTACAAATTATAATGAACACTGCTGATTTTGTGTGAAATTGTGAGCAAACATTTAACATATCGAAAATCTGAAGGCATCGTTTGCTTTGGGATGGACACGAAATGTCTATTTTCTCCCTATGTATTTTTTTCCAGATTTCAATCAAACCAGTCGTGTTTGATATTTGGGTTCTGCGTAAAATGGAATAGACAGCATATAATGGTATCTCCTGATTGACAAAAATCCCGATTGGAAGTTTGGAGAGATTCTACATATACCCAATTAGAAGGTATGGCCAAATGGGGATACAAAAAAAAAATGGCAACGCTGGATGTATCGAAAACCTTAGCTGAAGCCAGTCATGCCATGCCATCCCCCGTTGGTGATCAAAAATACCATCCAGCCAGATTTGAACTCTTGGGCGCCATTCATAATGTAATTGTTTTATTTAACTAATAACATGTAACACCATATTTACTCTTTCCTCCCTAGAAAATTGCATGGGGAACCTCAAATATAAAATTGGATAGTTTATATCAAATCAAGTGAGACATGAGAGAGTTATATTCATATCTAAAACGATTTTCATAAACTTGTTCCCGGCTGAATTTGGTCGCATGTGCTAAAATCTATTCATTGGTGAAATATAAAGAAATGAATGGCGAAACTTAAACAAGTAAAAAAGCTGTAAGTTCGGCCGGGTCGAACTTTGAATACCCTCCACCATTTGGAATGCATTAGCAATTCTCAAAAAACAACCAAATCCGTTAAAAATTCTGTCAAAATCTTAAAATTGCCGAATGCAGCCTTTATATTAGGGTCTATATGACACCAGGGACCTGCATAGGTTACTTTTGGCATGAGCCATTGTAATATTCAAATGCGAAACTTAAAAAAATCGGCGAATAATGTAACTAAAATCATCAAAATACTGAATTTCGGGAGGTTACGTTATATGGGGGCTATACGAAGATGTGGAACTTCAGAGACAATTTCTGTTATAGGCTGTAGTATCCATTACGAACTCAAATACCAAATTTGAAGCCATTTCGGTTAGTAATGTCGCTAAAATCATAAAAATGCCAAATATCGGGAGGTACCGTTATATGGGGGCTATACGATGACGTGGACAGACAATTTTCTGTTATAGGCTGTAATTTTCATTGCGAAAATCAAATACCAAATTTGAAACAATTCCGGTGAATAATGTCGCTAAAATCATCAAAATACCGATATCAAAAAAAAAAACAAAATACCCTCCATATTATGGTGGAGGGTATAAAATCACCGAATATAGGGAGTTACGTTTATTTGGGGCATATATTCAAGGCCATTACGACATGAAATAATTACGACGAATAATTTCGCTAAAATCACGAAAAAATCCAAAAATAGGGACAGTCTGCCAAAGACTGTAGCACCGTTAGGAAATTTAGATACCCAATTTGATACAATTACGCTGAAAAAAATGTCGCATAAAATCACCAAATTACGGAACATGGGGAGGTACCGATGTATGGGGCCTATACGAAAACGTGGACATGTATAATTTTTTTTGTCAACGACGATTAGAAACATTTCCGGTGAAAAAAGCGACACGAATCATACAAATACCGAATATCTGAAGATACAGTTATAAAGTTGGAGACAATACCTGCGAGAATATTGACAATTTTATGCAAGGATGTTCCAAAGATAATGGGAACACATGTGCCAATTTACAGTAAACGCCCAAAATCCTTAAATCTGTCGGTACAGTTATCTGATGGCCATACCAAAACGTGAAATATGTACCATACCAGTCAGTATACCAACCAGCCCTTATACACATCTGAGAAAAAATTTATCAACCTACTTCATTTCAGCAGGAGTGATTTTCAATGACGGACAGACAGCCGAACGGAATTGCAACATGAATTTAACGCTGATCAAGAATATATATACTTTGTAGGGTCTAAAATGCAAATTTGGAAGTAGGGTCTAAATGAAATTTATATACCCTTCATATTATAGTAGAAGTACTCGAAAGACAGCCTACATCCCCATTTGCTGAATCTATCGAAAACGCTCGAGACATATAGGGTTGCCCATATTCGATGAACCCATGACTCTTTGGGCCCATTCCAATCGACGAGGCTTGTCCGCAGGCACATTCTTTGCGTCAATTGAATTTTGTACGGGAGCAAATGCAAATAAATGCGAATAATTTGCATTACCAGTCGAACATTTTGACACCTTCATGTTTATTTTGGGAGATTGTGTGAAGTAAGTCATACCAACAATGATCTATATTGACAGCGTGTGATGGCTATAGAGCGTTTTGTATTTGGAATCGAATGAAACTAATGTATGGGAGCTATATCTAAATCCGAACCGATTTAAACTAAATTTGATGGGGGTTTTAATACTATGTGGCCTTTCGCTACAAATATCAATACACAAATTGGCAGCGTTTGTTCCACCTGATTGAACAAGCACAGCGTGGTCGATGCATAATTTACATAAATCGTAGGAATATAGTATGAGATCTATATCTATATCTGATCTGACTCATGAAAATTTGTAGATACGTTTTTAATGGGGCTTTGTCAAATAAGAAACTAATTTGTTAAATAGTCCAGTGAAACTTTTGTAATATTAAATTTAGGAGATACATTTTAATGGGGGTTTTATTCAAACCGAAATGTCAAAACGCAGATGATTTTGTTGTAAATTATTTCTAGAACGTATAAAATGGTGAAACCAGGAGACCAGGAGTTGTGCGAAACTTCAAAGACAAATATACATAAGACGTCGTTAGAATGACATAGAATTGTTACTGCCTTTATACCCTACACCACATAGTGGTAAGGGTATTATGTCTTTGTGCATTGTTGTAACATGGAGAAGGAAGCGAGATAGACCCATAGTTACTTCTGAGGATCTCCATAGAATCACTTTCTGAGTGATTTATGCATGTCAGTCCGTCTGTCCATGTATTCTTGTGAACAAAATGCAGGTCGCATTTATTATCTGATTTAAATGAAATTTTCCAAACAACATTTGTTTGGCCCAAGACGAATCCTATTAAAATTGGAGATAATCGGTAAAAAATTAGATATAGCTCTCATACATATCTTCGTACGATTTGCCTTTTATTGTGCACCAAACGTGTACATCAGCCCGAATAGTATGGAATTTTGCAATACAACTGAATATAAGTATGCCAATTTGATCGAAATCGGTTCAGATACAGCTTTAGCTCCAATATATATTGTCATCCGATTTGTTATTTTAGTCCTCCGCAGCCGTATTATGCACTCTGTAACAACAATATTTGGGGAAATATATCAATGCAGATCAGAAATATCTTTGCCAAATTTTATCGAGATCGGTTCAGATTTGGATAACTCCCATGTATAACTTCGTCCGATTTACATTTTATTGTGCACCAAACGTAATATTTGCCCAAATAGGATGGAATTTGGAACATGCGACCGAATTGAGTCTAGAAGCTAGTATGTCAAATTTGGTGAAGATCGGTTCAGATATAGCTATAGCTTCCATATATTATTCATCCGATTTGTTGTATTTGTTACCCACAGCCGTAATATGCACCGTAACCACGATATACAGGGAAATATATCAAATACAGCTCAGAAATATCTTTGTCAAATATTATCGAGATCGGTTCAGATTTGGATATAGCTCCCATATATCTTTATATGATTTCAAATTAATTTTGCAAAAATACAAGGCAATACAAGTCCGAATTTAAGAGATAGAAATGCTTCAGCTATTTAGTCCTTTGAACTTTAAATTACAATATAATAATAGGGTGTATGATTTAATTCTCCCATATAAACTTTTAATTGTTATGTGGAGCTCTCTAAATTAGCAAAGTGGTGTAGGGTATCATAAAGTCGGCCCCGCCCTGGTACAGCCGATAATTTAGACCAAATCCTATTGTGATTTTTCCTGCTTAGATAAAATCCTCATCTCACGTGGAACTATATATTCCAAATAGACAGCAGTAAGTTCTTGCATTTCTAACCTTTGACCGTACCCATCCACGCAGTTTTCGAGTACGATCTGTTTTCTTTTCTTCAAATTGTTGCACATTTGCATATGTTGTTTGTTTTTGCTGCTTTGTTTTGTTTCTTGTTGTTTTGTTGTGTGTTATTTTGTTTTATTTTTCTCTACATTTTTCATTTTGGTATTATTAGTCAGAAAAGAGATATTCATTTTTCCCCGACTTATTTGAATTT
Organism: Musca domestica; assembly: GCF_030504385.1. NCBI lineage: Eukaryota > Metazoa > Arthropoda > Insecta > Diptera > Muscidae > Musca > Musca domestica. The sequence continues at coordinate 202,607 of NW_026712325.1, forward strand.
GTATTTGAAATTTTCTACTTTGTTCCCCGTTGTTGTTTATTTTCTTGTTGCCGCTGTTGGTGTTGTTGTTGCTATTGCTGTGTTGTGGTTATGCTGACAGTAAGTTTACATAGCAAAAAATATTTTGCATTTAGATGAATTGCTTTGGTGATATCATCATCATTGGAATGGTGTTGTTGCCGTTGCTGCTGCTGTTGTTGTTGTTGTCACTGGACCTCTGTTGCCTCATTGATAGATGACCATTGCTCCACGCTTCAGCAAATGTGTACGTAAGTACGTTCTGGCCGAGAGGTGCAACAAACGTTTCAAATGGGAGAAAATGAAAGACATCGCAGAACGTAGTAGTGCAGGGAATAAAATAAACAAAATGCATACGAATGGATATTGAATTAATGACCAGTCGTCAATCATACATCATCATCGTTGGCGGCACTATCATCTCCGTTATCCCATCGTGTAATCATCGACCAGAGCAGGGACCTGGGGAGTTTGTTTATTTTTTCCAAATTAATGTAGTTTTATTTTTATATATCACACAATTATTGGGAAATATGCAATGCATATGACGAACAAAATAGCCTGGGGTGTGGGAATTCGGAAAATGCGGTCATTGGTTTGATTAGATTTATTCGCAATATTTGAAAATGAGATGACAAATTTGACGACCACCATCATTATTAAAATTCTATGTCATTTGTTCAATGAGGTTTCAATCAAATGATATTGGGATTTGGTTTTTGGGG
>NW_026712325.1:265498-345914 GCF_030504385.1 Musca domestica
GGGCATTTCGTGGATTATTGGGCCATTTTGCAATGTTCAGATTCAAAAAAGAATCAATTCTTTAATTTTTTTTTTCTTTGGAAAGTTTTAATAACAGGACGAGTAAAAAAATAAATTCGGTAGGACCGAACTTTAATACCTTCAACCATGAGTAAAGATAACATTTTTAGAACAGTGTGGCTTGTTTGTTCGGGATACCGTAGTATTTTGTTGCTGCAAAATGGTCAGGCTTATCCCTTTATTGTTGTTTTTGTAAAACAACGTTTGTTATTAGTGGAGAACGATGGTAATGTTTACCAGGGGGTAAGGCAGGAATACCTAGGTTTCGGAAAGAGCCACCATCCTCATCAGTTCCTTGTTTTTGTCTGGGATATTCTCCCAAGAAGTTATTTTAAAATAACTTCTATGACAAAAAACATGGGGGAGAATATCCCAGACAAAAACCAGGGAACTGATGAGGATTGGTGGCTCTTTCCGAAACCTAGGATTCCCTGCCTTACCCCCTGGTAAACATTACCATCGTTCTCCACTAATAAACAAACGTTGTTTTTACAAAAACAACAATAAAGGGATAAGCTGACCATTTTGCAGCAACAAACTACTACGGTATCCCGAACAAAACAAGCCACACTGTTCTATTTATAGACAAGGCACGGTCGACGAAGGGGTTTTTGTTGTAACAGACAAAACCAACTTACATGGTTATGCTACTTCGTTCAGGTTGACGAAAGCATAACAAGTGGAGAAAGATGAAAATGTTTATAAGTGCGGTTGTAGATTTAGAAGACTTTCCAAAAGAATTTTAGTTTTATATAATCTTTGGTTCCTCTTCTATTGAGCTTACGATCTCGTCACTTGGGTAAAAATGTTTTTTGTCATAGAAGTTATTTTTAAAATAACTTCTGGGAGAATATCCCAGACAAAAACAAGGGAACTGATGAGGATTGGTGGCTCTTTCCGAAACCTAGGTATTCCCTGCCTTACCCCCTGGTAAACATTACCATCGTTCTCCACTAATAACAAACGTTGTTTTTACAAAAACAACAATAAGGGATAAGCCTGACCATTTTGCAGCAACAAGATAACATTTTATATAAAAGCATTTGAGTTCAAAATCTTTAAACCAGTAAGACCGTTTGGAATAGTTTGTTAAACTTTTCAAACAAAAAAAAAGCAGCTAAGTTCGGCCGTGCCGAACTTTTAATACCCTCCACCATTTCGAAGGAAAATTTAAAAAAAAATCCAAAAACTACCACTTAAATGAAAGCCGTTATATGGGGACTATACGAAGACCTACATACAAAAATTTTTGTCATAGGCTGTAGTACCCATTACCAAATTCAAATACGAAATTCGAAATAATTGTGGTAAATAATGTCGTTAAAATCATGAAAACACCGAATATCGTGATACCGTTATATGGGGGCTATACGAAAACGTGGACCGATATGGCTCATTTACGAATTTAACCTGGTAAACTATGCATGTATGCAAAATTTTAGGTTTCTATTTCAATTCGTTCGAAAGATAGCGTGATTACAATAGACAAAGGGACGGGCAGACAGACGGACATCGCTAGATCGTCTTCGATTTTTACGCAGCTCCAGAATATATATACTTTGTAGGGTACATTACGAATATTTCGAGGAGTTACATACGGAATGACAAAGTTAATATACCCTCCATAGAATGGTGGAGGGTAAAAAAACAACATAAAGTGGGTGAGGCTTATACTACAGGTATTGTCATCTACCAAATCTTCTAAGATACCAAATTTGAACCAATTTCATGGCTAAATGTGACTAGGATGGTTACCTAAATGGCGAATATTGGTGGATATTGCTATATGTTTGCTTTAGAAAAACGTGGACATAAATATTCAATGTTTTGCCAGCGGAGTTAGAACCCATTATTGATATCGATTTTCAGACAAATCCGTCGACAAATGTGGCAAAAGTCGTCAAAATAATGAATATCCGGATATAGAATTATGTGGGGGCTATACTAAAACATGGACCTATATACAATATGTTGCACCGGAGCTAGAACCCATTGCGAACCTCATATATTAATTTTTAGACAAATCCTCGAAAAAATGTGGCAAAAATCATCAAAAAACCGAATATCGGGAGGTACCGTTATATGGGGGCTATACCAAAACGTGGACCTACACCTACAATGCTTCGCCACCAGAGCTAAACCCTATTATGACCTACAAATACCAATTTTTGGACAAATCCGTGGAAAAATGTGGGAAAACCCATCAAAACACCGAATATCGGGAGGCACATTATATGGCGGCTCTGCCAAAACGTGGACCGATATCTCATTTTCAATTTTATTAGATTCGAATTTTATGCAGATCATGAATAAATATACTATATGGGAACTACGACGAATATTTATGGATGTTACAAACGGTATGACAAAGTTAATATACCCTTCTTTCCAAAGTGGAGGGTATAAATATATCGGAGCCGAGTTCCACCAAATAGAAACTTACGTCCCGAAATTCACTCCATTTTGGGCTGATATTAGCCATTATTTGCACAATAATCCTGAAATCGGATTAAGTACATGTATGGGAGCTATATGCAAATACAATTTGGCAAACGTATTTCCGAGCTCATTGTTGACGAATGCATATTAGGCATGTGAGGGACTCTAACACCAAATCGGATGAAACATATATATAGGAGCTATAGCTATATTTGAACCGATTTTCCGCAAAATTTTGAAGCACTTGCTTTTAGGCTGAATTCCGTCGGAAGTGCCAAGTTTCAGTCCATTTGTGCTAATATTAACAATTTGGTGTACAATAAACCTAAAATCAGACAACGACATATTTAGGAGCTATATCCAAATTTGAACCAATCTTCACAAAGCTGGATTGGATATCTGGTACCAAAGATCTTTGTTACGGAGTGCATATTACGCACGTGAGGGACGGATGAAACATATATTGGGGAGCTATAGCTATATCCGAACTGAATTTCGCCAAATCGTATGTACTTTTTTCCAGGATGAATTCAGCCTGTTAGCAAAAATTCATTTTATTTGGGCTGATATTGGTCATCTGGTCCTCACTTAGCCCGAAATAGGTTAAATATATATATGGGAGCTATATCTAAATTTGATCCGGTTTTCAGCAATTTTAATAGGGTTCGCGAAAAAATGTTTGAAAAATTTCATCTCAATCGGACAATAAATGCGACCTGCATTTTGTTCACAAATATACAAGGACAGGCGGACTGGCATACATAAATCGCCTCAGAAAGTTATTCTATGAAGATCCTCAAAAGTAACTATGGATCTACCTCGCATCCTTCTTCATGTTATAAAATCTAAAATCTTAAAAATACCAAGACCTGGACCTGCATAGGCAATTTTCTGTCACAGGCTGTAGTACATGACAGGAACTTCAAAAAGGAATTTTGAAACAATTCCGGTGAATAATGTCGCTAAAATCATCAATATACCTAATAAAGGTAGAGTAAAACCTGGACCTACATAGATAATTTTCTGTTACAGGTTGTAGAATATGTTAGGAACTACAAATACGAAATTTGAAACAATTACGCTGAATAATTTTGCTAAAATCATCTAAATACCGAATATGGGGAGGTACTGATATATGGAGGCTTTACGAAAAGCTGAATCTGTGTAGACAATTTTCTGTCATAGATAGGAAATTCAGATACAATGTTTGAAAAAATCCGTTTATCAGCCTCACTCGGAAGCTACAGTGATTTTCACACACTGACAAATATACAGGCAAGAAATATTAAAAAAGTAGTGCCTTTTGAGTACTTTAATGAGCTGGTGGAATGAATCTAAAATTCTAACATGAACTTAAGAATGAGGCCCCTTGCTGTTGTTAAATGCTACCTATTATGTCAAATTTCCAAACTCTACGGCAAATACAGGGTTGCCCATATTCGACGGACCCATCTGGCAACGCCATAATTTTTGACAGAGATGTCACAATGTGACATACTGCGTTTGAAGCGTCAGTCCAAGCAGATTTTTACCATGAACCAATACACGCCACGCGAGCGCTCTGAAATAGTTGAAATTTACATTCAACAGAAGAAGTCAATTTTGAAAATGTGAGAAGTGCGCCTTCTAAGAACACCATTAATCGTTTATACGAAAAATTTTCGACTGGTAAGGCTCTTTCTAATCCGAAGAGGCCATATAAAAGTCGACCAAGGCGATCGGCCGAGAATATCGCTGCCGTACGAGCCAGTGTTGAGAGGTCCCCAAGAACATCCCAAAAACGCCGTTCTCAGCAGTTGGGCATGGCTCGGTCCACTTTACAACGGATTATTCGCATTGATTTGTTCCCGTACAAAATTCAATTGACGCAAAGAATGTTTGCCTGCGGACAAGCCTCGTCGATTGGAATGAGCCCAAAGGTCCGTCGATTATGGGCAACCCTGTAAAATGAAATGTATTGAGATTTCAACAGACAGACTCTTGAATGTAGTTGGTTTTGTATCTAGAAGAATTACTATTGAAAAAAAAAATACTATGGAGGGTATATTAACTTTGTCATTCCGTTTGTAACTCCTCGAAATACTCATGTCAGACCCAACAAAGTATATATATTTTTGATCAGCTTAAAATTCTAAGTCGATTTAGCGACGTCCGTTGGCTATCTGTCCGTCTGTCTGTTGTAATCACGCTATCTTTCGAACGAATAAAGATAGAAGGCACACATGTTTATTTTTCCAGTAGGCGGGTTAAGTTCGTAAATGGCTCATGTAGGGCCACGTCTTCGTATAGCCCCCATATAACGGAACCTCCCCATATTCGGTATTTTGATGATTTTAGCGACATTATTCACCGGAATTGTTTCAAATTTGGTATTTGAAGTTCGTGATGGATACTACAGCCTATGACAGAAAATTTTCTATGCAGGTCACGTCTTCGTAAAGCCCCAGTATAACGGTACCTCCCAATATTCGGTATTTTGGCGTGTTTAGGTACAATACCCACCCAAATTGTTTGAGATGTCGTATTTGAACTTCGTAATGGGTGCTTCAGCCTATGACAGATAATTGTCTATGCTGGTCCAGGTCATCGTATAGGCCCCATATGTCAGTACCGCCCTATATTCAATATTTTGACAATTTTAGGTACAATACTCACTGAAATTGTTTGAGATGTCGTATTTGAACTTCGTAATGGATGCTTCAGCCTATGACAGATAATTGTCTATGCTGGTCCAGGTCTTCGTATAGGCCCCATATGTCAGTACCGCCCTATATTCGATATTTTGACAATTTTAGGTACAATACTCACTGAAATTGTTTGAGATGTCGTATTTGAAGATCGTAATAGATGCTATAGCCTATGACAGAAAATTGTGTTTGCTGGTCCAGGTCTTCGTATAGCTCCGATATAACGATACCTCCCTATATACGGTAATTTAATTATTTTAGCTACATTATTCACCGTTTATTTCAAGTTTCGAATTTGAATATGGTAACGTCTTATGACAAACAATGCCCATGTAGACCCCAACAAAACGGCTATATTCTTATATACCCCAATATAACGGCTATATTCGGTATTTTTAAGAGTTTAACAGAATTTTTAACAGATTTTATTTATTGAAAATTTCCAAACTCGTTCCAAATGGTGGAGGGTATTCAAAGTTCGGCCCGATCGAACTTACTGCTTTTTAAATTGTTTGGTAGGTATGTTTGTCCACCTTTCACAGAACAATTTACTCCATAATACCCAACACCTTTCGTTGGCGTTGAAATATTTCAATATTTTTCAATTTTTTTATGGCCAACAAAGACTGAATGCCTTTATGTAAAAAATGATTATAAATTATGCATGACCGACCAACTTGACCACATTTGACAATTGCGGTTCATAGATACACTTTTTTTGTTGTTCACAGTTTCTGGGTCAACATATTTGAGGTTAATCGTTTATTCTTGGTTTGGACATTATAATGGATGTTTGTGTGATTTTGCGTAAATATTCCGCAGCATTGAGCAATGGTCACGATTTCATTGTGGCCTATATCGTTTGACTTTTTTGTTGTTAATATTTATTTGTGAATATCCTCCGTTGTCGTTGTTGTTGTTTTTGTCATAATATCCCTGCTCTCATCATTTCCAGTCTATGTCATCGCCGGCATCATTCCAGTCTCGAAAAAAACGCTTTTCTCTTCGACACACAACAAGTTTGCGTTTGATTGTTGTTGTTCCTGTTGTGGTTGTTGTTACTTCAATTTTGAATGGCTTAACTTGTGCCGGCATTAAATACCGTATTAATGATAAATGTTCCTGCCATATTATGACTTGTCATAAATTTGCCTTTGTATCCATTACTCATTTGTCAATATTTGTGAACGCATTCTTGGCGAGGAGATTCTATGGCCATGGAGAGCAATTGGTCTGGTTTTGGTTTTTCTGCTTTGTTTTCAATTTAAAGCCTGGCTTAAAGCAGGGTCCAGCATAAGCTGGAGCTATGGCCAGTTATTCTGCCACCACCATCCACACTTCAATTATGCTGCTTTAACTGTCTTTAAAGATAAGCCTGATGGCTGGCAGGCTCGATGGATGGTTGGTTGGTTGGCTGAATGGCTGCACTTTAACGCATCCATCCATCCATCCATCCATGCATTTTGAGTGATGGGGTTTTAAGCCAGAAGTTGTGGCAATAATCACAAAAAAACCAACCAAGCACTCACCCATGAGCGCCTTTTTTTTTTTTTTTTTTGTATGACCAGCCGCTTTGTGATTGTCCAGGGCATAATGTGTCGCCTGATTTTTGAGTCTGAAACAACTTATTTTGAAAGTTGCAGACATGGGCGAAGAGAGTCATCTAAAAACGTCATTTTCATGCATTCATCATTTGTTGGCCCAGGCAACACTGCAGCAACAAAAACAAGGAGAAATACCTCAAGAAGAATGACTTTTTAGCCAATCTGCTGCTATTCTTCTTCGTCTTCTTAAGACAACATCTGAGCATCGGTTTGGTGTTGCTGTCATGCCAACAACAAGCAGCAGCAGGAGAAGAAGTAGAGTAATCTTATGCATATAGACGACGACAACAACAATCTGTCATGTCTTCTTTCGTTCCTGAAATAATTGTTATAGTTTGTATAGGTGACATGTTTGTTCAAGTGTGTTTGTTGTTGTTACATGTTTATTTTCTCATATTTATTTTAATTTTCTTGCGCTTGGGAGTTTTTTTTGTTCATAACTGTTTTTTTATTTGTACCTTGGGATTGAACATGATTTTCGTCGGTATAAGAAGGTACAGATGGGAGGAAAAAGTGATTTATTAGCATCTAATGTATGTCCATGTAGACATTATTGACCTCTGACAAATATATTATTTTTTGACTAAAGGTCAAAATTGAAAAGCAACAACATTTCCTTTTTATATCCCCCACCATGCTGTGGAGGGTTCATAAACGTCTTACCGAATTTCCGATACTGTAAATAGAGAATACGCGTCCATCATTTCGTATAACACTCAAATGAAAAAGGGTTCTACAGCAGTTTTTCTTTTCTCGGTGGACAGAATACATACGCAAAACAGTTAGCTGGCTCATTCACCGGTACAAACTATTTTTCCCTTTTGAAGAGAAATATTTTTTATACCCTACATATTATAGGTTTGATTGGGCCAACAATTATGTGACACCTCGAAATAATGGTTTCCCACATAGGAAAGTATATATGGATCTTCCTATCTCGCCGAGCTGCATGTCACAACTGTATGCCGATCCACACGAATTAATTCAGGGAAGCATTTTATCGCTCTGAAATTTTGCTCAGACATTCATATTACCTCTAATATGTTTGACATTAAAAATGGGACATATCGTCCACGTTTCGGTAGGGCCCCCATATAGCGTTACTTCCTGATTTGTGGTATTTTGAAGGTTTTGGCCACAATTTCAAACGCAATCATGAGTATCTTAACATTTTGAGTTCTGAGGCGGACAAAATCTCTCCCTGCTATTACGTATTGACCGTATATAACTTATGTATTTTGAGAATTTCTCCCTGCAAAATATATAATGGTACATCCTAATATTAGGTATTTTGAGGGTTTCAGACAGAGCTTTTTACAAACTTATTATTTGGTATTTTGTTTCCCAATGGATGGATGGAAATATTACAAAAATTACCTACATAAATCCAAAATTTCATTAAGCCAAAAAAAGTGTTCATTCTTTGTAAAACCTTCTAAAGACAAAAATACTACATATTTTTATGAGGAAAGGAATAATTATAAAAAAAAGTATATACAAAATTGGCTGGCATATATATACAAAATTGGCCTTCCTATCTGAAATAGACTAAACCCTTATAATATGATTAGAAAAAATATATATGACTGACATTTAAAAAACATCCTTATCATCCTCCTTACATCTCTCTTATTGTCTTAAATTGGATCATCAGTCAAAATTGAGGATGAAATAAGTAACCTCACCACTGATTTTTTAAAGAGACTGAAATACTTTTATGTATTGTTTTTTATATAGTTTAGAATTCCAGTTAATAACAGGATAAAAACGAACGAGAAACTTCTTTAGAAAGACCAAACGTAAAAAAAAACGAATAAGACAGAGAACAATATCAAAGTATATTCACCGCAAAATCTGTTAACTATTTTCACCATTTTTTAAATTAAGCAAAACGGCAAAAAAGGGTACAAGTTTTTTGTTGATTATGAAAGATGACATTCCATACTAAAATACAAAAATAAAATTTTAAGACCTTCTCGACATTATTTTTTTTTAAACTCCAATACTTTTCGGATATGGCGAAAATATGGTAATATTTTGAATTAATTTTTAAAATGTTGTTACATCATTATTTTTAATTTTTTTTATTCTAAAACACTGATAACTACCTGTATTCGATGTTTCAATTTAAATGTTTATAAGTGCGGTTGTAAGATTTAGAAGATTTTCCTAAAGAAATTTAGCTTTATTTTATACTTTGGTTCTTCTTCTATTAAGCTTACGATCTCGTCACTTGGGTAAAAAAATGTTTTTTGTCATAGAAGTTATTTTTAAAATAACTTCTGGGGAGAATATCCCAGACAAAAAACAAGGGAACTGATGAGGATTGCTGGCTCTTTCCAAAACCTAGGTATTCCCTGCCTTACCCCCTGGTAAACATTACCATCATTCTCCACTAATAAACAAACGTTGTTTTTATGAAAACAACAATAAAGGGATAAAGCCTGACCATTTTGCAACAACAAAGTACTAAGGTATCCCGAACAAACAAGCCACACTGTTCTAATAATAACGTTTGATGAAAAAAAAAAAACTAAATTATAGCACTTCAAAAAAAACCAAAGACAAATTTTTTCCTTCTTCTTGCGAAAAAGTGAAATATTTCTTAACTTTGCCACTGTGTAATTGAAAAACTAAACAACGTATGACTTTGAAATTATCTGTACTGAAGTAAAATTTAGTGTTCTATAATAGTTTAAAACTTTTATTCCAAAAGACGAATTTAATTTTTCAATTAATCTCCGTGTTTTGTGATTTCACCCCTCTGTGCGACGTGGATGTTAGAGCTTAGGGTTGGGCAGAAGCCTTCCAATTTGCATTGTCATCGGGCAATATTTAATGGGTGAAATAGACAATAATATTTGTGTTAAATAAAAGTAAAATTTTCCAATAATCCGCGAATATTTTTATTCCCGGCGATATCACAAATAGACGAGAGGGTCTGACCGCAGATGCCGATAGTAAATATATGGGATATATATAGCGAAATATATACAATGTGTATATACAAACGAAGGGGATGTTAGCTAGAATGCTCGATACGGAATTTTACATGAGAAGGGAGTTAGGGACAGGGAAGACGTATGACATTTTAGATGGCCATTGGATATATTTTTTTTATATGCAAAATGGACCACAACAACTAACAGCACGAAGGAGTGCGTAAATATACGGCAAATGTCCCTGTTCAAAAAGCTAAGGGTAATATCTGGGTAGTGCTGTATGACACAATTTCAAAAGTAAAAATTTCAAAATGAATTTGGGCATAAGAGGGCTTCTACCATTTTGGGGTGTTGTTGGGTATCATATGGTCGGCCAGGCACGCGATAACCTTTACTTATTTCTCTTAACTGCTCTTACATTTTTTCCATTTTTTTTTTTGATATTTTGAATGTATCATTCATATATTCATAGATAGACCCATAGGTACTTTTGAGGATCTTCATCGAATCACTTTCTAAGTCAATTTATGCATGTCAGTCCGTTTGCCTATGTATTCTTGTGAACAAAATGCAGGTCGCATTTAGAATCCGATTGAGATGAAATTTTCCAAACAATATTTGTTTGGCCCAAGAACAAACCCTATGGAAATCGGTGAGAATCGGTTCAAATTAAGATATAATTCCCATATATATCTTCAACCGATTTCGGGTTAATTGTGCACAAAATGGCCAATATCAGTCCAAATGACCTGAATTTTGGCACATACTAACAAATTCAGTCCAGAAGCTATTACATCAAATTTGGTGAAAATCGGTTCAGATATAAATATAGCTCCATGTACAGGGTGTGATAAAAAACTGCAACAAAGATAAACGCCATAATTTTTACATTTTTTTTTAATTTTATTATATGACAACAAACAAGTAAAAAAGCTGTAAGTTCCGTCGGGCGAAGACGTGGACCCGCACAGAAAATTGTTTGTCTTAGGCCCTATGGAAATCGGTTCAAATTAAGATATAATTCCCATATATATCTTCAACCGATTTCGGGTTAATTGTGCACAAAATGGCCAATATCAGTCCAAATGACCTGAATTTCGGAACATCCTAACAAATTCAGTCCAGAAGCTATTACATCAAATTTGGTGAAAATCGGTTCAGATATAAATATAGCTCCATATACAGGGTGTGATAAAAAACTGCAACAAAGATAAACGCCATAATTTTTACATTTTTTTTAATTTTATTATATGACAACAAACAAGTAAAAAAGCTGTAAGTTCGGTCGGGCGAAGACGTGGACCTGCACAGCAAATTTTTTTGTCTTAGGCTGTAGTATTCATTTCGAACTTCAAATACCAAATTTTAAACAATTCCGATGAATATTGTCGCAAAACTCATCAAAATACCGAATATCGGGAGGTAACGTTATATGGGGGCTATGCCTAAACGTGGACCTACATGGCCCATTTTAAATTTGAGTAAAATTTTATCAATCTACTTCATTTCTTTCCGAAGCTAGAGTGATTTCCACAGACGGACAGACGGATAGACGGACGGACAACGCTAAATCGACATAGAATTTTATGTTGATCAAGAATATATATACTTTGTGGTAGGTATGTTTCGAGGTGTTACAAACGGAATGACAAACTTCTCCATACTATGGTGGAGGGTATAAAAACTGCAAATTTAATTGAATTAAAGCGATAAATTTCGGAAAAAGCATCAAATTTTAGAATTACTTTCGACTTGTTCGAATTGGTCACCCTTGGCACGAATAATGGAATTCAAACGTTCAATGAAACCGTCACACGCTGCCCGAATGTTGCTCTGCGGTATTTTGGCTCATTCCCGGCAAAGCGCATGCTCGTGCCAACCTTGCTTTCCAAAATACTTCAGACACAATAGTCCAACAAATTGGTATCCGGAGATTTTGGTGGCCATTGCGCGCTGGAAATGAAGCGAGGAACCTTATTTTGTAACCATTCTTGGGTGGCGCGTGCTGAGTGCGATTGTGCTGAGATCTGCTGGAATGTCCAAGGTCTGCGCCAAAATGTTTGCGTCCCCAAGGCTCTAATAAACCTTCCAGAATATTTTCGCGATAATACTTGGCATTTATTCTGATGCCACGGTCGATTAATTAAAGCGGAGAGCGACCATCGGCTGTTATGGTAGCCCACACCATCACCATGGCCTGCGCTTGAGTTCTGGTGGCAAGTAAACACGATTAATTTCTTTGTTTACAAACTGCTGGACAATGAATGTTTTCTCATCGGAGTTCACCACTGTCGGCCAAGCGAAGCAACTCTTTATCTCTTTTGAGTCTATTTTCTTTCTGTAGTGGTGTAAGTTTTTGCACTTTTTGGAATTTCAATGGCTTTACCCCGAGCTCATTTTTCAATAATTGCCGATTGGAGTATTCCGATATGTTCAGCTCACGAGCCATTTTTCAGCCACTATAATGAACTGTCACTGGAAAGATTTTAACAGCTGTCGGACGAGTGGCTTGGAAATGACATCACATTTTATCCATCCCAACATATCTTCATTACATTTGACCCTACGTAGGTCTTCACATTAATATTACGACTATGGGAAAGTTTAAATCACATTTACACCGATTTGGCCCAAACTTGGCAGATTTAACTTCAGTCGGAACTTTGTCAGTCATATTTAGATAAATATAGCACGGTTGTTATCATTCTGTAATTGTTTTTCCCAAAGAATGTGAGAGTATATTGTATCCGACTTATGAATTTTTGTAAATGTCTCAAACTCGAAGATTTGTTCGAATTTGAAAAAAAAAGAAAAAATAATAAATAAATAAATAAACCATTATAAAATTTTTTTCTTCTAATATCTGATAAATTCTTGGGAGCTCTGTAGTCAAAATGTAAAAGAATATAATTTCTTGCTGTTAAATTCGTACACCATACAAAATACGCAAATTATTTATCCGATAAGCAAATATCTTAAACAGCTTTATTTACTTAATAGATTTGTTACGCCATGATTGAAGACCATAAATTTTGCAAATTGTTCAATTCCGGTCCATCTATCTGCCGCGAGTTCATGACCCCATAGGAGTTTTCATGGCTGTCAATTTTGCTGTGGGTAATTCCCACAGAACAAATTCTACTATAACAAACTAATTATGGTTTCTTTCTATAATTCATCATTTCTTCTTTTTTTTTTTTTTTTGGTGCAAAAATTTTTGCACAAAAAAAAATTGCAAAACCATTTAAAATTTGCACAAAAACCATAATATTTGATTTGATCTTTCATCAGCTCACTTTCTTCTGCCTCTTCTTTCGATATCGATTTTAATATTCGCGCTCATCATAATAATAAATGAATAACAATGCCACAGCTTAATTAGAAATTGATTTGCATGTTAATATGGCCTGTGGCCTGGAGGCAATATCCAAAACGACGAACCGATCGTCCGAGTAGTTCTGGTCATGTGGCGTAACTTCATCATTTTTTATATTTTATTTTTATTTATTGAGTTTCTTTTTCAATTCGTCTTAAAGATTGCCGCTTATCGAATTATGTGCCTTGGTGTTGGGATATCTGTATTTTGTTATCCGACCAATGCAGAGAACCCCTATATTTTGTAATTATGGCAATAAAAATAATAATGATGAAGATTCGTTTATATATTGCGGATTTTTTTTTTCATTTTCAATTCGAAAGAGCATATAATGTGAAAATATTATTAATAGCCATATTAAAGATTTTTCAAGCTTAACTGAAACCAATTTGTTATGTATACCACGTATGTTGTTGTCAGATTTATATAAATCAGTGAGTGTATTTAAAAAACATGGTTGTAACCCAGTGAAGATAGTTTCATTGAGATATAACCCAGGAATAACTCCGTCGGTGGAAGTCACTCAAGCTTCCGAACGAAATGAAGTAGGTTGATAAAATTTTATTCAAATGTATATTTTGTCTGCAGAACTTTTGTTCGGCCATGTAGGTCCACGTTTTGGTATAACCCCTATATAATGGTCGAAAATGTTTCAAATTTGATATTCAAAGTTTGTAATGGATACTACAGCCTATAACAGAAAATTGTCTGTGCATTGTCTGATATTCGGTATTTTAATGATTTTTCAATGTTTTTTTTTTTCAAATCTGTCATTTGAATTTCGGATTGGATACTACAGCATAAGACAGAAATTGTCTATGCAGGTCCACGTCTTTGTATAGCCTCCATATAACGACACCTCCCGATATTCTGTATTTTGATGATTTTACGGAAAATATTCCCCGATTTTTTTTTTTTTCAAATTTCCCATTTGAATATTGTAATGGCTTATGAAAAAAAGTTTCCGATGCAGGATTTTAACGTATTTATTTTTTTTAAATTGTCAAATTCGTTCCAAATGTTGGAGAGTATTTAAGTTCCGCCCGGCCGAACTTACAGAACGAAAACTCTGAAAAATTTTCAAGGCCCTTTTTGTACATCCGTGGACCCTAATTGACCTAACAAAGTAAATTGTTTTCAAAAACAAAAATACCCAGCAAGGAAAGGTCAAAAGTCGGGCGAGGCCGACTATATGATACCCTACACCACTGTGCCTATTTGGTAAAGCTCCCGTAACAACAATTTATATTGGGAATTTATATGAAGTAAATCATACCAACTATGAAACTTATTTCAATGCGTATCATGACTTTAGAGTAGTCAAAATTTGGGAAATATATCCAAATCTGAATCAATTTTCAACAAATTTAATTGGTATAGTTCGATTGAATATGAAATAATCTACTCAATTTGGGCTGATATTACATATATGGTGGACAATAACCGTAAAATGGGATGAAGACGTATGTCGAATTTTTATAAAAACCTGAACCAATCTCGATAAAATTTGACAGAGTAGTATCTGATGTCCGGTATCAAATATCATTGCTGTGGAGTGCATATTACTCATGTTAGGGACTTTAACACCAAATCGGATGAAACTTATATATTGGAGCTATAGCTTTATCTACACCGACTGGAGCACTTGATTTTAGGATAAATTAAGTCGGAATTGCCAAAATTGAGGCCATTTGGACTGATATTAACCATTTGGTGCACAAAAAAACTGAAATCGGATAAAGATATATATGGGAGCTATGTCGAAATCTAAACCGATCTTGACAAAATTTTAAACATTTATTTCTGAGCTGTGTCGGATATCTGGTACCAAAGATTATTATTGTGGAGTGCATATTACGTATGTGGGGGACTTAACAGTCTTAATCGGATGAAACTTAGGTATGGGAGCTATATCTTTATCAACACCGATTTTAACCAAAATTTAGATCACTTGATAAATTAAGGCGGAATTGCCAAAATTCAGTTCATTTTGGGTTATATTAGCAATTTGGTGCACAATAAACCTGTTATAATAAATATACATCTTTTCCGATCTCCGCGTACCAAATATCAAAATACCTGAATTTTGTTCAGAAGAATACATGGACGGACGGACTGACATGCATAAATTGACTCAGAAAGTAATTCTCGCTTCCTTCTCCATGTTATAAACAAATGCACCACTATGTTGTGTAGGGTATAAATATTCGAGGTTGAATGAATTTTCATATTTTCAATTCAGATAATATTATGAACCATTTCGCCTCCTTAATATTTTCCGACGGCTTCCGATTGTGGGATTCTTTCCTGTCTTTAACTCTAATTGCGCGCACAATTCAGTAGGTCCACAATTGTAAACTACAGAGCGACTGCAAAATCAGCAAAAAAGTGGTTTTTGTCCCTTAATATTTTGCGATCATCTGAAACATTAATAGGCTTCTATTCTGACTGACTGAAAAATTTCGTGAGATTCGTATCATAATTTCGATCTGCACAAAGCTAAATTAATTAAATCGAAAGCGAGATGAGAAGATCCACACAGCTCAGAAATATAAGATGGCATAATAGAGCTAATAATACCCCACACGTCGCAATTATTGCCCGATCTTCACGAAATTTAGAATGGAGGTGGGGCTAGGGCCAAAATATAAGCCTATTTCTTTTGGTATGATCGCATAATACTTAGGGGTGGAAATGGACACTGAAAATTTTCCTGATTTTGCAATTGCACTACTGGTCGTAATTATAGACCAATCGAAACGGAAGTTAGCATGGGGCTAGACCTTAGGTGTGGGTAGAAGCCTTCCAATTTAGATGGTCATCGGGTAATATTTGGTGGATGAAATGGACTGAAATGAAATGGACTTTGTGATAAGTAAAAGTCAAAATTTCCATAAAATCGCGAATATTTTTAATCCTGACAAAATCACAAATAGACGAACAGGTAAATTCTGGCCGTTACGTAGTTGGCGATAGTAAATATATCGGATATATATGGCGAAGTATATACTATGTATATTTACAAAGGAAGGGGATGTTAGCTTGCCTATATCTTGATGCCTATATCTTAAGAATGGCTGAAGCGATTTTGACAAATGTTGTCAATTCAGAATGCCCTCTTGGCATAAAAGTATAAATTCTAAAAATATCGCATAAAAATATGTCAATCGCATGAGATTTGGAAATAAAGAGGGGCCTCTTGCTTTTGGAGATGATCACAAAATAATGAACCAAAAAACAGAAAAATTTTCCTGATCACACAATTGAAACCAATCAAATGTCCATGATCAAAAAGCTAAGGGTAATATCTGGGCAGTGCTCTATGATATAATTTCAAAAGCGAAATCTTCCAAATAGGGTATCACGTGGTCGGCCCCGCACGGCTATAGCCTTCGCTTACTTGTTAATGATATATATATATATATATATATATATATATATATATATATATATATATATATATATATATATATACATTTTACGGATTTCTTTGTACATCAGGCTCAAAGCTTCCCATTATAAAAATTATTGACTTCAAAATCTGTAATTTTAAAAATATTTTTTTTCTAAAACATCTATTAAAAACCTTATGGTTTATGAACATTTACTGGCTTTTGTAACTTTTATGTCCTTAGAGAAAGCGTGAAGAAGAATTGGATTTCCCTCTGATTCTCGGAATGTGTTGTTAATCAAACTGTTTGCTGGGTAATGCAAAAATAATTCAAACATTTATTTATTACTACTTTTTTCCTCATCCTAGAATATGGGTGAACAAAATTGTTTTATGTCACAGTTAACAACACCATATATGATTACACAGCTCAAGTTCTTTTTTTATGCTGCAAAATTATTAATACATTTGTATGTTTGTGATTTTGAACTCTAGTCGATGTTGATGACTGTTGATATTATTATTAAGAGCTGTTGGTGGTGTTGTTGTTGTTCGAATTTTACATCTGTCAAAAAAATGTTGCTTGCTGCTCACTGACATCGGTGGGGATACAATGATAAATTACTAAATGTCACATGCTGTGTCTCGGCGCAGAAAAAAAAAACCGGGAAGCATTCTGCCTAGTAACATTCCAGCATATTCGGAATGTGACTTTCCAGGGGAGGCTTTAATGGATAGGCTTTAAAATATACATAGAAAAGCCCAATAAAAGTACTAAACTATTAGTGCGATTCTCCTTTAATGTATATAACTGGGGCTAGCGTTGAAATAAATACCGGCAGAGTTGTGCATTTTCGACTGCTGATGACCGTTTGGCCTATGAGTTTTGCTTTTATTATATCTTGTTTTTTTTCTGGCTTCTTTTTACACATGTTATACTGCTGCTGTTGTTTTGTTCGAACACGATGATGATGGTAGATTTTTTTGCTTTCTCTAGGCCCATATCGGATGATAAATCTGTCGCTGGTTGAATTCATTTTATTCTGTCTGATTCGCTGAAGTATTGTCTAGACTGTTTGATGTGTTCGAGTTGTGTGTGTCGTTTTTTCTTTCTCTCTCTTTCTCTTCTTTTATTGAAGCTAGAATTTCCTCATGTTGTGAACAATTTTAAAACTGCGGGATGTTTCACTTAATTGGTTTATAAAAATTGTATAAGTATATAAAATATGATTAGTATAGTAGTAATAATATAAAGTAGGGGAGCTGAATTAATGATTGCAGGTTTAAGTGTGTGTGTAGCAAGGGAGATTTGTAGAAAAGTGTGATGTGATGTAAATGGTATATTGGATTCATCATGAAGGGAGGAAATTAATTCAAGTCAATTCAAAGTGTTGTAAAACACAAATGCTTTGTTAATTCTATTGTGATATCGAACTTCTTGTATATGAAAGTAGTTATAAAGTATCAGCTGGTTTGCCGATTTAAGTCTAATTTAAATATTAAATTAATAAAATTATAACTATGAAAATTATAGGAAAAATTCAATAGATTATGAAATAAGACACACAAACTGGAGGCACGTGCATAAGAGTCTTAAAAGTTAACACG
Organism: Musca domestica; assembly: GCF_030504385.1. Lineage (NCBI taxonomy): Eukaryota > Metazoa > Arthropoda > Insecta > Diptera > Muscidae > Musca > Musca domestica. Next base: position 283,606 of record NW_026712325.1, read on the forward strand.
CAAAGTAACCTAAATATGGGGGCACATTCCACCCTCTTCAACTTATTTTAGATTACCAATTAAAATTCCTTGGAATCCCAGGATCTATACGAAAAAGTCCATGCGATTGTGATAACCTTTTTTATACGAAAAACGAACTTGGAATACCCTCCACCATTTTGAACGAATTTGGAAATTTAAAAAAAAAAAAAAAAAAAAAAAACGAATATAGGGAGGTACCGCTTTTTGGGGGCTATATTAAGACTTTGACCAGAAAATACAATTTTCTGTCATAGGCTGTAGTACACATTGGGAACTTTAAATACAAGATTTAAAAAAAAATCCAGTGAAATCAACAAAATCCCGAATATAGGTTAGTACCGATATATGGGGGTTATACGGATACGCGGACCTGCATTGACAATTTTCTGTTATAGATTTTAGTACCAATTAAGATTTTCAAAACCGAAATTTGATATAATTCCGGTGAATAATGTCGCTGAAATTAATAAAATACCTATTATAGGGATGTACCGATATATGGGGGCTTTACGGAGACCTAGACCTGCATAGACAATTTCTGTCATAAGTACCCATTATGAATTTCAAATACGAAATTTGAAGCAATCCTGGTGTATTTCGCTGAAATCAGCAAATTGCCGAATATAGAGAGGTAGCGTTATATGGGGCTATACGAATACCTGGATCTGCGTGAAAAATTTTGTGTCATAGACTGGAGAATCCACTAGGAACTTCAAATACGAAATTTAAAACAATACTAGTGTAGAATGTGGCGAATATCATATAAACACCGAAAATAGGGAGGTACAATTATATGGGGTCTCTACCAAAACGAAGACCTATATAGCCCATTTTCAGTACCAAGCGTCCTGCATACGAAACACACTTCTGAGCAAAAATATATTCTTGTGTCTAAATGTATATTTCGAGGTGTTCCAAACGGAATGACAAACTTAATATACCCTCCATACTATGGTAAAGGGTATAAAAAGTCGATCTGATGATGATGAACTTTTTATAACCTACTCCATATAATGGTAGGGTATTACGTCTTTGTACATTTGTTTGTAACATGTAGAAGGAAGCGAGAGAATCTTTGAGAATCTTCATTGAGTCACTTTCTGAGTCGAGTTATGTATGTCATTCCGTCTGTTCATGTACTTTTGAGAATAAAATGTAGGTCGCATTTATTATCCGATTGGATGAACTTTTGCAACAAAAATTTGTTTGGCCCAAGGTCAAACCCTATTGTATTGGTTGGTTAATTGTGCACTAAATGGTCAATATCAGTTCAAAATGACCTGAATTTTGTCAGATCCGACCGAATATAGTCTAGAAGCAAGTACATCAACTTTGGAGTAACTAACTAGATATCTAATAGATCTCAGAAATATCTTTCCAAATTATATCGGGATCGGGATCCATAAACATCTTCGACCGAATGGCTAATATCAGCACTCATTGAGTAAAGTATGGCACTTCCGTCCGAATTCAGGTTAGAAAAAAAATATTTCAAAATTTGGGGAAAATCAGTTCAGATATAGCTAAAGCTTTCTTATGTATGTTTTATTCGATTTGATATGATAGTTGGAGCTCAACACTACCTCTGTAACATTTTATCGAGATTGGATCACATTTGGATATAATTCCCATATATATGTATCTTTATCAGATATTAAGATTATAGTGTAATAAATGGCTCATATTAGCTAAAATGAAATGAATTTTGTCCATTCGGACTGAATTCATCCCAGACAGAAGTACTTTAAATTTTGGCAAAAATTGGTTCAGATATAGCTATAGCTCCCATATATATAGTTTCATCCAATTTGGGGTTTCAGTCCCTAACATGAGAAATATCACACCACAAGAGTAATATTGGGTACCAAATAAGTTATAGAGCTCAAAAATACCTCTGTTACCTCTGTTAAATAAGATAAGATTAGTATATATGTGAGCTATATATCCTTATCCGATTTCAGGTTTTGTGTGCACCAAATGGCTAACATCAGCCCAAATGGACAGAATTTTAGCAATTCCCACTAAATTCATCCTAGAAACAAGTACTTCAGATTTGGTGAAAATCGGTTAAGATATAGCTATAGCTCCAATATATTTCATCCGAATTGGGGGTTTCTGTCCCTTGCAGGCGTAATATGCACTCCACAACAATAAACGCTGGCATCAGATATCAGATACAGCTCAGAAAATAGTGTTTAAAATTTTATCAAAATCGGTTCAGATTTGGATAAAGCTCTCATATATATCTTTATCCCATTTCAGGCTTACTGTGCACCAAATGGTCAATATCAATCCAAATGACCTGAATTTTGTCACATCCAACCGAATTCAGCATAGAAGCAAGAATATCAAATCGGCTCAGATATTGCTATAGCTCCCATATATATGATTCATCCGATTTGGGGGTTTCAGTCCCTCACATGCGTAGTATGCACTCCACAGCAATAAGCGTTTGCGCCAGATATCAGATATAGTTCAGAAAAAAGTGTTTAAAATTTTATAAAGATCGGTTCAGATTTAAATATATCTCTTATACATATCTTTAACCGATTTCGGTTCCACAACAATGGATTTTGTGCCAGATATCAGATGCAGCTCAGACATAAGTACCTAAAATGTTGTCAAGATCGTTTCAGATTTGGATGTAGCTCCTACATTTATCTTTATCAGTTCAAATTGACTGAATTTTGGCACTTCCGACTAAATTCAACCTAGAAACAAGTGCTTAAAATTTGGTGAAAATCGGTTTAGATATAGCTATAGCTCCGATATATATGTTTCATCCGATTTGGTGTTAAAGTCGCTCACATGCGTAGTATGCAGTCCACAACAAGGATATTTGATACCGGACATCAGATACAGCTCGAAAAGACCTCTGTCAAATTTTATCAAGATCGGTTCAAATTTTTATATACCTTAGCCGTACATCTTCATCCGATTTTACTGTTATTGCCACCATATAGGTAATATCAGCAAAAATTGAATAGACTTTTTCATATTCACCAGAAATTGACCATTTGGATAAAATCGGTCCGGTATATTTATAGATCCAATATTTTTTTAATATAATTCTTATCGAAGTCACATCATGCATTATACAACAATGCTATTTGGTACATAGTTGGTTTAATCGACTTCACATAAATTCACAAATACATATATTTTTATACCCTCCACCATAGTATGGAGGGTATATTAAGTTTGTCATTCCGTTTGTAACACCTCGAAATATACATTTTAGACCCCACAAAGTATATATATTCGTGATCAGCATAAAATTCTATGTCGAGTTATCAATGTCCGTCCGTCTGTCCGTCTATCCGTCTGTGGAAATCACTCTAGATTCCGAACGAAATGAAGTAGGTTGATAAAATTTTACTCAAATGTGTCTGCAGGACTTTTTGTATTGAAAATGGGCCGTCGGACGAATTTTTCTATTTGGAAAAGTAACGGTTATGACCTGATTTTTCCATTATAAAAAGTATATGTTTTGCCCTTAAATTCTTCTGTAAAGCTTGTAATATTTTTTCCCAATTGAATAACTTTGTAAATAAGAAAAACTTTTTTGTATAGAAAAATTGTTCTATATATGAAGCCCCCCTCCCCCCATTATTTTTCTTTTACTGGTGAAAAGGAAGAAGTACTAATTATTTCCTTATATTTACATCCGCCCCCCTCAAATGCAGGTACAGCTGCATTTTTATGTGACTTTGCCTCTCCCAAGTTTACATTTCCCTCTTATTGTTGCTGGCACAACAATTGCCAAAGAAGAACATTATTAATCCCCTGAGTAATTCTGACAATTGTTAATGATTAAATAAGGATTTATTGTTTTTGTGTATTTCTCTTTTGCATAATTACTTCAGAAATATGTGCACAGCAGCAGCAGCAGAAGCGGCGGCAGTCAGTCAGTGCCAGTGGATGACATTGTTTGGCATGGAATTGCAAGCACTTGAACAATCGGCAGGCGTTTGTGTTTATTTCGCCCTCTCGAACATGCACAAATTGTGCGTATAAGTATGAATTCATAATTTCATCTTAACACACAGAGAGAGGGCAACCGCACACGCACTGCACTGCACAACTCCAGGCAGTCAGCAAGCCAGCAAACCAACCAACAATCCATCCATCCACTCACAACACACACACACAAGTCGAGGAATACCAAACAAAAGTCTTAAACTAACGAACAAATTAAGGGTAAAAAGTTGAAAAATCCACAAAGAACCACAAATTCAGAACGAAGAAAGAAACAGAAGTGGGATAATAAGTTGCAGCAACAGCAGAAGCAGCAGTAATTGTACCGAAAAACGACAAATGCATGCAATGCAAATCTCAAGTGCATCAGCCATCCTGTTAGTCCCATGCTCTGCTTCTCCGTCCCATCCCCATCTCGATGTATTGCAATGCAAACGCACATTCACACACACACATCATTTGCTAGCTCTTGAAAAATCTTTCAAAGTTTAAACTTTGCACGTTGTGGACTGAAGTCCCTTACACATTTGTACACCGACCGACAACACTCGTACACATGCTCGACGACTCGATTCGACAACAACGGCAACAAACAAATCCACTTGAAAATGCATTTACAAGTGCTTACCAATGGTTGACAAATGAAATGTCAGACCAAACCGATCGACCGACTCAAATGACCGTCCGTCCTAGCCATGCCATTCGAGGAACTACATCAACAGCAACCAAATACCCCAAATACAGTACAACCTACCTACCTACATATTTGGTGGCTTTTACTTACATACATCTATGATGTTGTTGGAATTGTTGTACATATCCCAATATATTCTTCCGCCACCACCACATGTGCTGTGCGTGCCAAAGAGTCTATCCCGTGTCCATTGATTTGGATCTTTCTGTGGCACAAAGCGAATTTTAAAGAGAGAATTTGTAAAAAAAAAACAACAACAAATGATGTTTGTGGGTGTATGTGTGTATTTTGTATAAATACAATTTAAATTTTAAATATTCATGATTAATGATTTCGTTTTCTTCTTTTTTTATTTGTTTGGCTCTAATTATTGCATGTGAATTGTAAAGTAAAAGGGGTTGGAAGTCTTCCCACCCACTTTTTGATGTAAACAAAGGATATCCCCTGGTCGCCGGAATATCTAGTGTAGATAATTTTCAAATTCACACGTTCTGCAGAGGGTTAGTATCATTCCCTTTCTAATGGAAACAAAACCTGGAATAAAAAAACGGGATAAATTAAAAAATGTGCTCAATAATTTCCTTTTTATACCCTACATCACAAGGTGGTCAGGGTATTATGTCTTTGTGCATTTGTTTGTAACAGGCAAAAGGAAACGAGATAGACCCGTAGTTCCTTTTGATGATCTGCATAGAATCACTTTCTGAGTTGATTTATGCATGTCAGTCCGTCTGTCCGTCCGTCCGTCCGTCCGTCTGTCCAAGCAAATTAGGCCCGAAAATAAGTATGCCAAATTTTATCGAAATCGGTTCAGATATAGCTATAGCTCCCATATATATTGTTCATCCGATTTGTTATTTTTGTCCTCCGCAGCCGTAATATGCACTCTGTAACAACAATATTTGGGGAAATATATCAAATGCAGCTCAGAAATACCTTTGCTAAATTTTATCGAGATCGGTTCAGATTTGGATATAGCTCCCATATATAAGTTCGTCCGATTTACCATTTATTGTGCACCAAACGTCTAATATTTGTCCAAATGGGATTGAATTTGGCACATACGACCGAATTGAGTCTAGAAGGTAGTATGCCAAATTTGGTGAAGATCGGTTCAGATATAGTTATAGCTCGCATATATATTGTTCATCCGATTTATTGTATTTGTTGCCCACAGCCGTAATATGCACTCCGTAACAACGATATTCAGGGAAATATATGAAATACAGCTCAGAAATATCTTTGCCAAATTTTATCGAGATCGGTTCAGATTTGGATATAGTTCCCACATATATTTTTATCCGATTTCAAATTAATTTCGCATCAAATGGGCAATACAAGTCCGAATTTAAAAGATACAAATGCTTCGGCATATTTATTCCTTTGAATTTTCAATTATAATTATAATCATAGCGTGTATGATTGAATTCTCCCATAAAAACTTTTAATTATTAAGTGGAGCTCAACTAAATTAGCAAAGTGGTGTAGGGTATCATAAAATCGGCCCCGCCCGACTTTAGGACTTTCTTTACTGGTTTTCTATAAAAAATCAGGCTCTTAAACCGATATAATAAAATATTTCAAAAACAGGTTAAAAAGAATGGGCCAATATTGTCCATTTTTTATCGGACCCAAATAAATTTGATATAAATCTTGTGATGTGCCAGGTTTAGACGATATTGGTTCCTTCCTTCACTTTATATGAGATATGTTATAGTTTTTAGAAAATTTTCGAGTGTGTTTGAGGTACGAGCTATAGTCGACCGAAGTATTCCTTTTCCTTCATCTAATTCAGATAATTGGTATGTGCAAAATAGCAAGAAAATCTAACATTTATGTCCAATTTTATGCGAAATCATAAATTCTATATTAATCTCAGGTTTCTGGATGAGAGAAATATTTATATATATAGAAAGCTGAAAAGAGTCGCTGACTTGTTTCGTTATGACAGATAAAAGTATTGAAATTTGTGACCCTTTTTGAGAAAGGGGTTCACAGATATATATCATCTTCACAGCAGATCTTGTGTTAGCAAAAATGTTTGTATTCCTGAAATATGAAGAGAGTATGATGCTAATTTCGCTTTCTTTGAGCATTTTGTTTTTTTTTTAATCTTGAACCCTATATGGGGGAGAAATGGTCCGATATCTACCATCTTTATAACAGATCTTTTATTGATGGAAATATTGAGATGTGCCGATATAACCCATCTTCACAACAAATCTTGTGTAAGTAGAAATGACGGAATGTGTGAAATATAAAGAGAACATGATGCTTATTTCGGATTTTTTAAACGTTTTGGTTATTCAAAAATTGGACCCTTTGTGTGGGAGAATGTTCCGATCTCCACCGGCTTTATAACAGATCCTGTGATGATAGAAATATTCAGATGTTCCAATTGTAAATGGAATCGGAACTTTATTTCGCGTTTTATGAGCTTAAGGAATATTCAAAATTTCCACCTTTTGTTGGGGAGGTACCAGAAGGAGTGGAAAAATATATTCTATCTTAACACCAGACCTTGGGTTAATAAAATTATTGGGATGTGTGAAATTTGAAGACAATCGGACTCTTACATCACATTTTATAAGAGTTGTAATTATTCAAAATGTTGACCCTTTGTGGGGGAGGTATTTGATAGAGTGGACAGATATTGTCCATTTTCGCTCCTGATCTAGCACTGACGAAAATATTTGGACTTGAAAAGTTGGAGCAAAATCGGATTATCGTTTCTCTTTCTGTGCAGAATTTTTTTTTTTTGTTTTTTTTTTTGTTTTTTTTTTTTTTTTTTGGAAATTTCGACCTTGTGAGGGGGAGCTACCATTAGGAGTGGACCGATATATTCCATCTTAACTCCAGACCTTGGGTTTATATAAATATTGGGACCATCGGACTCTTACATCACATTTTATGGGAGTTGTAATTATCCTCTTTCTGTGCAGAAAATATATATTTTTGAAATTTTCGATCTTTTGTGGAGGAGGCACCAAAAGGAGTCGACCGATATTGTCCATCTCCGAACTCAATCTAAGTTTGACAATAATATTACGATGTATCAAGTTTGGACAAAATCGGATAATCCCTTCGAGAGTTATCGTGCGCACCAGCCAGACGGACGGACGGACATCGCTTAGTCGACATAGAATTTCATGTTGATATACCTTGTGGTATCTAAAATGTATATTTCGAATTGCTACAAACGGAATGTCAAATTTAATGTACCCTCCATACTATGGTGGAGGGTAGAAAATGAAAGTCATAACTTCCATTTAATGCGGAATTATTCCCCAGCTCTATTGAAACATCGCACACTGCAAAATATGTACTAACATGAGACATTGTACTATAAAGTTGGAATGTGTATGTCCGATCTTTTGGTACGTCTCCCAATAATGGTATATATAATTTAATTATTAAATGTAATATGCTGTGTAGGAACCCGGACTAGAATTTTCTAAGTTCAATGTTTTATTCATTGTAATAGGTTTTAAATTTAACAGGATTAAGGTACAAACATTATAGTATTTTGATTCATTTTTGATCCGAATATATAAGACGCTTTACAGTCGGTTTTTAATTCTATATGAGATATTTGGTACAAAATCAAAATCTATCTAATTCTATCGTGCATTTTACGAACTATAGCTATCTCTGAACCGGGTTTCTCCAAATTTTACGTATTAGCTTCTAGACTAGTGATTTGGGCTGATATTGACCATTTAGTGCACATTTAACCCGAAATCGGATGAAGATATATATGAGAGCTATATCCAAATCTGAACCGATTTCGATAAAATTTAAAACAGCTATTCCTGTGCTCCATCTAATACCTGTTACCAAATATCACGGTTGTGGAATCTGATATACTTGCTTCTAGGCTGAATTTGGTCCGATGTACTAAAATTCAGTCCATTTGGACTTATATCGGCCATTTGGTGCACAATTAACCCGAAATCGGATGAAGATATATATGGGAGCTATATCCAAATCTGAACCGATTTCGATAAAATTACAAACAGCTATTTCTGTGCTCCATCTAATACCTGGTACCAAATATCACGGTTGTGGAGGGACTTAAAGATCAAATCGGATGAAAGATATATATGGGAGCTATAGCTATATCTGAACCGATTTTCTCCAAATTTGATATACTTGCTTCTAGGCCGAACTCGGTTGGGTGTGCCAAAAGTCAGGTAATTTGGACTGATAGTGGACATTTGGTGCACATTTAACCCGAAATCGGATGAAGATATATATGGGAGCTATATCTAAATTTGATCCGATTCTCACCAATTTCAATAGGGTTCGTCCTTGGGCCAAAAAAATATTGTTTGGAAAATTTCATCTCAATCGGATAATAAATGCGACCTGCATTTTGTTCACAAGAATACATGGACAGACGGACGGACGGACGGACGGACGGACGGACAGACGGACAGACGGACTGACATGCATAAATCGACTCAGAAAGTGATTCTATGAAGGTTCTCAAAACTAACATGGGTCTATCTCGTTTCCTTCTCCATGTTACAAACAAATGCACAAAGACATAATACCCTTACCACTATGTGGTGTAGGGTATAAAAAAACAAATTTGGCATACTAACTTTTAGACTCAATTCGGTCGCATGTGCCAAATTCCATCCCATTTGGGTAAATATTAGACGTTTTGTGTACAATAAAAGGTAAATCGGACGAAGTTATATATGGGAGCTATATCCAAATCTGAACCGATCAATTTAGCAAAGGTATTTCTGAGCTGCATTTCATATATTTCCCCAAATATTGTTGTTACAGAGTGCATATTACGACTGCGGAGGACAAAAAATAACAAATCGGATGAACAACATATATGGGAGCTATATCTATATCTGAACCGATTTCGATCAAATTTGACATACTTATTTTCAGGCCTAATTTGGTTGTATGTGCAAAATTCAATACTATTCGGGCTGATATTACACGTTTGGTGCACAATAAAAGGCAAATTGGACGAAGATATATATAGAGATCCTCAAAGTAACTATGTTTCTATCTCGCTTCCTTCTCCATGTTACAAGCAAATGCACAAAGACATAGTACCTTACCATGTGGTGTAGGGTACAATTACCACTATGTGGTGATGCATGTCTACCTAATATAATTTGTCTTAATTGGTATTTAAGTGAGAATTTTCAAAGCATTTCTTATCAATTCATTGCCGTACAAATTTTCTTCAGATTTAAAATCTTTTGACAATATCTTGGTTGCTTTTCATTGTTTCTTATCAAGCTCAAGTTTGCAATCGTGGGTTCAAAATTTGCATATTTCCATCCATATTTATTTATTTATTTTTAAACTTCGCCATTCCTGGAAATATCAATCGCAATTCAAAACTTAAAGTGTCACGATTTCCACCGTAATAATTCTCATTGTGAAGGTGTTCTTGAAGATAGTCAAAAAAAAAAAAAAAAAAACAAATAAATAGAAATATGTGCAAAATAATCAGAACATATTTTTAATTGCAAGAAAAAGTCGATAAACCAAAACCTGCCTTTTTCAATGCTAAAACTAAGATAAATGCAAAAAACCGCATCTAAGAAACATGAAAATATGTGTGAACATGATTATTAGCGGCATTCTCTAGATTAGATTTTTGTAGAACAATGGAAACGCACTCGCGACAATAGAGCTCATTTGACGTGATTTCTAGCCATATAATGCAAATTTGAAAGTTCAAGAAAAAGTTGTTTACCCCGTTCCCATTCTAAATTCTAAAGTATGGAACAAAAAAACGAACACATTTTCAAATCACATACGTTTTCTATTTTATTATTATACATTTTTGCTTTAATTTGCGTGAATTCAGTTAGTGGCTCATATAACGCTGATTGTTAAAGAAACAACAACAAACACTTTCTCAAGTTACTTTAATATTAATAAAAAAAAAAACTTTAATTTACCTGAGCATATTTTTTTTTTGCCTAGCCGAACTAAGTTGTGCTACTTTAATAAATGGCAACACCTTACCATACCCTTAGCCATTTCGGTTTGAAAGTTTAGTTGCTGTTTTGTTCCATTCTCTTTGTAAGGTCTTTAAACTTTTTGTTTTTGCTGTTTGCTCTTCAGTCTTTTGAACTCGAAACAAACAAGCCAATAATTTGCAGACATTTACTTTTATGATTATTTCAACGACACATGACAAAGAGCGATAAAGAAAATTCTTCAGGGGCCAACTAAACACTGTGGCTAGGAAAGCGGGGTTTATGCAGCACTTCATTAAATATTTTTGAGAAATAGAGGGAAAAAACTTAAGGACTTGAGAGTAGACAAGAATTTCGTAAAAAGTTCGCATTAACCACTTACCCAGAACAAAGTATTTAATTTTTGCAACAACTATTTAAAATAATGTTAATGGTCAAAATATAGGAATTATGTTAGCGAAGTATAACATCGATTGCCTGAAGGTAAAAGACATTAAGATACATTGTAGTTGAGCAGCTTGAAATATTATAGAATAATAAGAAATGGCAATTGAAGCGTTTTTTTTTAAGAAAGAAAAAAAAAAAGCGAAATTTCGTTGTAACCAACAAGTTTGAGGGTTCGTCATCATAGGATGATTATATATCTCAAGGATCTTAATGCAGAATTAATAATGAGTATTTTTTATTTTTTGTGCGAAAACTCTAGCGTTGTAATGCTTGATTATCCTCACTCATACAGAGACATACAATTTCTTACATTGTAAGATGCTGGTGACCGATTTTGGTTCATCAAATAAGGCAACTATAGCAAACAAGTAAAAAAGCATTAAGTTCGGCGGGCCGAACATTTAATAATAACAATAAAGTGGGTTAGGCCGTTGTATGGAGACAATAAGGATACTCCAAGGATAGTCATCTACCAAATCTTCTACAATAACAAATTTGAAACAATTTCGTGGGTAGATGTGACTAGAAAATATCGAATATCAGTGGGTCTCGTTATATGTGCGCTATAGAAAAACGTGGACCTACATATTCAATGTTCTGCCACCGGAGCTGGAAACCATTATCAACTACAAATACAAATTTTTAGACAAATCCGTGGACAAAATGTGGCAAAAATCATCAAACTACTGAATACCCGGAGGTACCATTCAAAGGGGACATTTATATACAATGTTACGCCACAGGAACTAGAACCCATTACGAACTACAAATACCAACTTTTAGACCAATCCATTTTAAAATGTGGGAAAAATTTATCAAAATACCGAATATCGGAAGGTCTCGTTATATGGGTGCTGTACCAAAAAGTGGGCATATGAATACAATGTTTCTTAACACGTATTAGAACCCATTATGACCTACATATACCAATTTTAAGACAAATCCGTAGAGAAATGTGGCAAAAGTCATCAAAAAAATTGAATATCGGGAGGTACTGTTATATGGGGGCTATACAAAAACGTAGACCTATACATACAGTGTTTCGCCACCGGAGCTAGAACCCATTATGACCTACAAATACCTATTTTTTTACAAATCCGTGGAACGTAATAGGCACTAGCATCTCGGATAGATAAAGGGCTGTAGATGCCCAGGTTTTCTGATGTTTTAGCTATAACTAAAACTTCGTGTTTGGGGTTCGTAAACGACCCAAACTTCTCTGGCAGATAATTAAGGGCATATCTCAACTGATTTTTATACCCTACACCACAAGGTGGTCAGGGTATTATGTCTTTGTGCATTTGTTTGTAACAGGCAAAAGGAAACGAGATAGACACATAGTTCCTTTTGATGATCTGCATAGAATCACATTCCGAGTCGATTTATGCATGTCCGTCCGTCTGTCGGTCTGTCCATGTATTTTTGTAAACAAAGTACCGTTCGCATTTATTGCCCTATCCAGATGAAATTTTGCACAAATCATTTGTTTGACCCAAGGACGAACCCTATTGAAATTGGAGATAATCGGTCAAAATTTAGATATATCTCCCATATATATCTTCGTCCGATTTGCCCTTTATTGTGCACCAAACTTGTAATATCAGTCCGAATAGTATGAAATTTTGCACGTACGATCAGATTGAACCTGAAAATAAGTATGCCAAATTTGATCGAAATCGGTTCAGATATGGCTATAGCTCCCATATATATTTTTCATCCGATTTGTTATTTTTGTCCTCCGCAGCCGTAATATGCAATTTGTAACAACAATATTTGGGGAAAGATATCAAATACAGCTCAGAAATACATTTGCTAAATTTTATCGAGATCGGTTCAGATTTGGATATAGCTCCAATATATAACTTCGTCCGATTTACTTTTAATTGTGCACCAAACGTCTAATATTTGCCCAAATTGGATGAAGTTTGGCACTTACGACCGTCTAGAAGCTAGTATGTCAAATTTGGTGAAGATCGGTTCAGATATAGCTATAGCTCCCATATATACTGTTCATCCGATTTGTCATGTTTGTTACCCACAGCCGTAATATGCACTCCGTAACAACGATATTCAGGGAAATATATCAAATACTGCTCAGAAATATTTTTGCCTAATTTTGTCGAGATCGGTTCGGATTTGGATATAGCTCCCATATATATTTTTATCCGATTTCAAATTAATTGTGCACCAAATGGGCAATAGCATTCCGAATTTAAAATATACAAATGCTTGGGCATATTTTGTACTTTGAACTTTAATTTATAATTATAATCATAATCATAGCGTATATGATTGAATTCTCCCTTAAAAACTTTTAATTGTTATGCGCAGCTTTACTAAATTAGCAACGTGGTGTAGTGTATCATAAAGTTGTTCCCTGCCCTTCTTTAAGACTTTCTTTACTGTTTTTTTTTTTAATTTTTCAATTTCCTTTCTAATGGTGGAGAATATTAAATATTCGAACATAGCTGCTTTTTTACTTATTTATATATATATGGATTTCTCTTAGAATATTTAGCTTTTATGTTACACTAAAATATTTATCTTTTATGTACGGCGAATATCAATCTACTGTTGTTTACATTAACCGTAACCTTTTCCATCATTCAGACCACATCTTTCGTCTACTAAATCAGAAAAACACAACCGTCAAATCTTAGCCATCAATTCCATCGATACTAATTACAATACATGTTCTCATTTGAATTTCAATAAAAACAAAAATATCGAAAACAATTCCCATTCTTCACGATGTTATTGAACTGTTGTGGGCAAATAAAAATATTGTAAAATCATTAATTAATTTTTCGGCTATTTAGCCTATTAATATCGAACAAAATACAATGCGAAGACCTTTTTGTAAACACTTTCTCCGAAAGAAGCATAACAAAGCTTTTTCGGCCTTTCTTTTTCTCCAGTCAATTTCTTTGATTAGTGTATCAGCCGACCGGCCTAAGGTTTGCTGGTTCTCCGTTTGTTGTTGTTGCTGCAGTGGTAGTGGTGGTGTTGCTTCGCTTAGAAAAGTTTATCAATCGTTATTGATTAAAAAATTGTTTTTAACAAATGCTTGTTAAATATTGATGAAACACCTGTAGTCAGACTACAGGGACAGGTCACTGGCTGGTGGACCATCCAACATTCGTTAGGTTTGACGTTTGTGGTGGCCCAACTGAAACCTCACATCGATGTTGTTGCCTAACCAACTCCAATATGGTTCATTCAAGACTTTGAGGCATTCTCCCAGCCTCTGGATGGCAGCGAGAAAATGAGAAATGAATGATTTGGGTTGCAAGTTACCTTGGGACGACACTATCGTTAGTAGGGCAACGAGGTAAATGATAGCCGTGCAAGATGAAAGAGGGCGTACGAACACGCGCAAGGCGAGAAGGTTGCCGAAGAAAAATCACCTTATAATCAAAACTAATGATGCCACCTAAAATAAAAAAATGCATGCATATCTAAGTACAATCAATCGTACGTATAATACATACATACATTTATTCTAGCCATACTCGTATGGTGATGGTGTCTTATTTCGAATGTGTTGTTTTCCCCACAGTTCTCTTTCCCTTGATTTTGTTTTCTTTTTTCGGAAAAACTGGTTAAAAACGTGTGAATTGATTAATTTAAGGCGGTTATGTGGAAAAAATGCATCATTTGGTGGTGGGGGGATTTTTCTCTCACTCTCTCGCCGCTAAGTACAATCAATTAATCTTATTGATAAGGTGTTTGAAAGTAGATTTACACCAAATTATCATCGACACGAGATTTGTTAAACCTAAAAAGGTTAATTAGCGCTGAGTGGCAGCAACTTATTTGTATATTTAAATTATCCACAATAATATGGTAGAACATTTGAGAGGAGAATTAGAAAAATATAAATTTATCTAAGTAGAACAGGTTGTGGTGTTCTCCAACTAATTAATCAGCCACCTAACAATGTTTAATTGGGAAATTTCTTATCATAATCCCAATATTAATAGAGAAGCTTTCAATATTTCCCACAGTACGTATCTTAATATCGAATTCTATTCTAAAATGAACTTGAATTGAGAACTTTAGGAGAGTCATTCTAAATTACACAATTTTTAAAAGCAATGTATTCAGAAAGCCGCAAATGGCCAATATCAGTTCAAATGACTGAATTTTGCCGTATCCAACCGAATTCAGTCTAGTAGAACCTCAAATTTTATGAAAATCGGATTAGATATAGCTATAGATCGCGTATACAGGGTGAGATAAAAAACTGCGACAAAGTCAAACGTCATAATTTTTACATTTTTATACCCTCCACCATAGTATGAAGGGTATATTAAGTTTGTCATTGTTTCAAAATTGCTATTTGAAGTTCGTAATGGATACTACAGGCTAAGGTAGAAAATGGACCATTTAGGTCCATACAACGGTACCTCCCGAAATTCGGTATTTAGGGACATTATTTACCGGAACTATTTCAAATTTGGTATTTGAAGTTCGTAATGGATACTATAGTCTATGACAGGAGATTGTCTGTGCAGGTCCATGTCTTCGTATAGCCCCCATATAACGGTATCCCCAATATTCGGTATTTTGACGATTTTAGCGACATTATTTATCGGAATTGTTTAAAAATTCGCATTTGAAGTTCATAATGGATACTACAGCCTACGACAGAAAATTGTCTGTGCAGGTCCATGTCTTCGTATAGCCCCCATATAACGGTATCCCCCGACATTCGGTATTTTGATGATTTTAGCGACATTATTTACCGGATTTCAAATTTTGTATTTGAAGTTCGTAATGGATCCTACAGCCTAAGACAGAAAATTGTCTATGCAGGTCCATGTTTTATAAGCCCCACGGTACCTCCTTATATTCGGTATTTTGATAATTTAAGCTTTTTTTTCGCATTTGAATATTGTAATAGCTTACAAAAGTTGCTTATGCAGGTCCACGTCGTCGTATAGACCCTAATATACGGCTACATTCGGTATTTTTAAGATTTTAACAGCATTTTTAATGGATTTTGTTTTTATAAGTTTAGACTTGTTCGAATTGGTCACCTTTATGGCCTTTAAACGGCCATCACTCGTTGCCCGAATTCGCTCTGCGGTATTTTGGCCCATTCCCCGCGAAGCTCTTGCTTGAGGTGATCGACACTTTGGTATTTTTTAGTGCCAACCTTGCTTTCCAAATTACTCCAGACACAACAGTCCGACGGATTGGTATCCGAAGATTTTTGTGGCGATTGTGCGCTGGAAATAAAGGGAGGAACCTCATTTTGTAACCATTCTTGGTTGGCGCGAGCTTAGAGCGATGCTGCTGAGACCCGTTGGAATGTCCAAGGCCTGCGGCTAAAATGTTTGCGTGCCGAAGTCTTTAATATACCCTTCAGAATATTTTCGTGATAATATTCGACATTTATTCTGATGGCGATTAATACGAGCGGAGAGCGACCATCGGCTGTTATGACGGCCCACACCATCACCATGGCCGGCGCTTGAGTTGTGGTGGCCAACCGAAGGTGCACATTATCAGCTGACCTCTTTGACCAGTAAACACCATCATTTTGTCTGTTTACAAACTGCAGGAGAAAGAATATTTTCTCATCGTAACTAAATTCGGCAGTTCACCACTTTCGGCCAATCGAAGAAACTCTTTAATTCTTTTGAGTCTATTTTCTTTCTGTGAGTTCTTCGGTGTGAGTTCTTGCACTTTTCGGAATTTCAATGGTTTTACCCCGAGCTCATTTTTCAATATTTGCCGAATGGAGTAATGCGATATGAGCCATTTTTCGGCCACTGCGACGCGGGTTTCGATCAAGTCGCTTCCTTACTTTTCGAACCATTTCTGCTGATGTTATTCCCAGAGCTCTAAATATAACCACTTGTGGGTTTTCAGCCAAATATAAAGAAATCACACTATCACGCTTAAATTCCATCACGAATACCTTTTTTTCTGAAAAATTCTCACCAAAATGCCGTTGTACGCTTGTAAAAAAAATATATATATATAAAGAGCTGTCCCTGGAATAATTTTAACAGCTGTCGGACGAGTGGCAGTGACAGCAGTCTGAAATAGGATGCATTTTATTTGTCTCGTCCTGTTACTAAACTTCTAAAATGGTACCATTTGGTATTGTGTGAACGGATAGAGCTTAAAGCTAGAAATTTTCTATGAGAATCAGGGATAGGGAGTAAGTGTGATATATATTGAACAGTTTGGTTTATGGTGAATGGAAGAAGCTAGAATTTTGATGGTAGGTAGGTACCTGTACACGAAAATTACTAAGATATATTTTTCTGGGTGCATTTTGGTATTGAATGAACATATAGTGCTTGAAATCTGAAATTTTGGAATTAAGGCCACTGTTCTTGTGTAGTCTAGACATGTAGAGATGGTTTTAGAAATATGTACTATAATTGTACGAAAAGTACTGAATGGTACTATTTTTGGTATTGGTGAAGAGACGGAGATAAAATTTGTAATTTGAACCAAACCCATAACATTCCAATTTATAGAGTTATAGGGTATGGTGAGAAAATGAACCAAATGGGTTCACATTCGAAAATTTTATTAACTATTACTTACATAATTTTTTTAACAAATTTTCCTAATTTTTTTGTTATTCCTGTAACAGTTCCAACCTATTTTGGGACAATGAATCACAAAAAAAAATTAAAAAGAAAATCTTTCAAAATTCAAAACTTAAAAACATTCACACCTTAAATAATTTATGAGGGACGGAGATAAAATTTGTAATTTGAACCAAACCTATAACATCCCAATTTATAGAGTTGTAGGGTATGGTGAGAAAATAAACCAAATGGGTTCACATTCGAAAATTTTATTAACAATTACTTACATATTTTTTTTAAAAATTTTCCCAAATTTTTTGATATTCTTGTAACAGTTTCAATCTATTCTGAGACAATGAATCACAAAAAAATGTAAAAAAAATCTTTCAAAATTCGAAACTTAAAAACAATCACACCTTAAATAATTTATGAGCTAATAAATTTAAATTTGATATCTATGCCTCAGACGACAGTTTTAGACCAATTAAAGCTAAAAGTGTTAATGGATTATTAATTGCCTAGAATTAGCATAGGAATTGCCTGCTTTTAAAACGATTTGAAAAGAAAGTGTTCCACATTTTATTGAGTATATCATAACTTATATCAATCAAAACAGAATCATATTTCCATTTTGAAAATATTTTTATGGAATATCAAACTGGCACATCATTTTTGCCATCATCCACAAATCACAATGTGGGCGTTGTACGACCACCATCAATGCCAAACCAATTAGTATTCGAAAAACGTCAAATGTTTCGAATGACTTTTGTGTGTATGTAAATTTTCATAATTTTGTGTGTTCGTTATTCGTCATTATCATTTAAAAGATAATGATCATTGTCATGCTTCATTATTGGTTTTGGGTTGCAAAGAATGTCTCTTTGATGTGAATATATTTGTATGTATGAATGAATCACCAATCATTGAATAAAAGTGATTTTTAACACTTTTGTTCGATGATATCTTCAAGTTTTGTTCTGGCGCATAAATAAAGCCACAAATTGTGGCAGACAGGCGGAATCGATAAATAATCCCACAAAATGTCAGTAAATCGCATGTCTGTGGCCACAACCCAGCGGAAGTCAATAAAACAGATTGCAAATTAAAACAAGTATGCAAAGGCTACAGTCAAGCGGGGCCGACCGTTGAATACCCTACAACATTATAATAAACGATACATTTTATATAGGCGAGATACTCGAAAGAATTCCACAAGATATTGTGACAAATAATAAAAGAAAACCATCAGGTTTCGTTCTCTAATTTTCGAATAATAGCAACTCAAACTAATTTGCTCATTTCCAATTTATTGGTATATGTTGCACGTAAATGGTCTTCCTAGATCTGGAACCAATATTTCCCAAAGACCTATAATCTCTCAGAAGTGGCAAAAGATTAACATTTATTATTGGTTTTTGACTAAAACGCAGACATTTGACTATATTCTTCAACGAAATCAGCGTTAACGAAATAGTCAGAAGTGCGTCCTTCCTGTATTTGTGAATTCTCCAAAAAGTCACTGGAATGGACATTTTCGTATTTTGTCTACAAAAGTTGGCAAACTATTTCACACATTGAATATTTTTGGATGGCCATCCAAAACTGCTTGGCTATTGCAATGTCCGGTAACCCCCATTCATATGTGCGTGAGGACAGGGCGATAATTACGACCTGCTGAAAATTTTGCAGTTTTTGGTCCATTTCAACCCCTAAATATATGACGATCATCATCAAAAAGAGTAGGCTTCTATTCTGACCCTCATCCTATCCCCATGCAAAATTTCGTAAGGATCGGGCCATAAATGCGATCTGTATATGATATCCTGATATCCTAACTACTTAGTTTTGTAAGCTGTAGAAATATTACCAAATGTTTAATTCGAAATGAAAATATGCCAAAAATATGACAAAATTGAAAAAATATGAGAAAATTTTACAAAATCAATATTTTCAGCTTTAGAGAGATATTTTTATGCGATTTTTTTAGACGTTTTTTCTTTCCTGCCAAGAGGCCATTCTGAATTAATGAGAACTGTTGAAATCAGTTCAGCCGTTCTCGACATATAAGAGATCTTTCAAGCATATCTTCTTTGATAGACATATATATCGCACATATTTTGCTATATATCCGATTTGTTGGATGTTAACATCAATGTAAAGGTCAGAAGTAACCTTGTGATGACTTTGTTATTTCGCCGGGATATAAAATATTCGCGGTTTAATGAAAAATTTTGAATTTTTTCAACACAAAAGATATGGTCTATTTTACCCGCTAAATATTATCCGATGACCACCCAAATTGGTAGGCTTCTTCCCCGCCCTAAACTCTAGCTACATGCGAAATTCCGCGTCGATTGGTCTATAATTCTACTGCAAAATCCGACATTTTTTCAGTATTTGGTCTATTTCAACCCCTAAACATTTGGCGATCATCTCCAAAAGCAATAGGGTTCTATTCTGGTCCAAGCCCCACCTACATTCTAAATTTCGTGAAGATCGGGCCATAATTGCGACTTGTAGAGTGATTACAAATTAACATGGACAGACGGACAGACGGACGGACGGACATACATAGCTAGATCGACTCAGCTCGGCGAGCTAGGAAGATCCATATATACTTTCCTATATGGGAAATCAATATTTCGAGGTGTTACATAATTTTTGGCCCAATCAAATTTATAATACCCCCAACACATAGTGTTGTAGGGTATAAAAAGAAAAACAAGTAAAAAAGCAGTAAGTTCGGCGGGTCGAACATTTAATACCCTCCACCATTTTGAATGAATTTGGAAATGAAAAAAAAAAAAAAAAAAAAAAAAAAATAGGACTCGTTACCAATTCTGTTAATTCTGTTAAGATCTGGACTACATATACCTGGACCATTACGAACTTGAAATACGAAATATGAAACAATTCCGGTAGATAATGTCGCTAAAGTCATCAAAATATCGAATATCCTGAGGTACCGTTATGTGGGGGTTATACGAAGACCTGCACAGACAAAAATTGCAGTACCTATTGAGAGCTTCAAATGCGAAATTTGAAACAATTCCGGAGAATAATGTAGTTAAAATCATCAAAATACCGATTATATGGAGGTACCGATATTTAGGGGTTACACGAAGACCTGGACCTGCATAGACAATTTTCTGTCATAGGCTGTAGTATATGGGGCTCTGCAAAGACGTGCACCTGCATAGTCAATTTTCCGTCGCAAACTGTAATAGCCATTACGAACTATCATTATGAAATTTGAAACGATTCCGGTGAAAAATGTCGCTTAAATAATAATAATAATACCGAATATAGGGAGGCACAGTATAAGTATATCGAGTTGTTACAAACGGAATGACAAACTTAATATATTCTTCATACTATGGTGGAGGGTATAAAAACAAAATAAACCAGTAAGGAAAGCTCAAAAGTCGGGCGGGGCCGACTATATGATACCCTACACCACTATGCATATTTAGTAGAGCTCTCGTAAAAAGGTTAATACAGGGCATTTCAGAGCTCTATGAGATATTTGGTACAAAATCAAAATCTATCTAATTCTATCGTGCATTTTACGAACTATAGCTAGCTTTGAGGGACTTAAAGACCAAATCGGATGAAAGATATATATGGGAGCTATAGCTATATCTGAACCGATTTTCTCCAAATTTGATATACTTGCTTCTAGGCCGAACTTGGTTGGGTGTGCCAAAATTCAGGTAATTTGGACTGATAGTGAACATTTGGTGCACATTTAACCCGAATTCGGATGAAGATATATATGTGAGCAATATCTAAATTTGATCCGATTCTCACCAATTTCAATAGGGTTCTTGTTTGGAAAATATCATCTCAATCGGATAATAAATGCGACCTGCATTTTGTTCAAAAGAATACATGGACAGACGGACGGACAGACGGACTGACATGCATAAATCGACTCAGAAAGTGATTCTATGAAGGTTCTCAAAAGTAACTATGGGTCTATCTCGTTTCCTTCTCCATGTTACAAACAAATGCACAAAGACATAATACCCTTACAACTATGTGGTGTAGGGTATAAAAATAAATAAATAAATCAAAGCAAGCCACGCAAATGATATACCTTATCATTACTTTGATACAAGGGGAAATATGGAGTAGCAGGAAGGTATGGTATATTGGTATATCCCTTAAAAATGGAGTTTCGCCTTGGGCCCAAGATAAAAATTAAAATTTCTTTCAAATTCATACAAGAGAAACTCCTTCATCGGCAACTTTGAGTAAAATCGGCTTTCAAAAATTTGCTGTGTTACCAAGATTTCGTATAACACCCTCTCTAAGCTGGGCCATGGCATGGCGTATTTCCAAAACAAATACCGAAAAAAAAATTTGCCCATCCAGCTACTTTGCAAAATAAAGTAATTTGATAGTTTGCATTTTGCTTTCGACCACAATTTTTATTTTGTTTTGGTGGTTAAATTTTGAAACGGTAGCAGCTGTAACTTGCCAACTAGCCATAGTTAGCCTTAACTTATGGTCGGGGTTAATGAAATGCTAACTTGGCTATTGAAAATATGCACAAAACAAAAGCAGCAAATTTTTTCTCGTTTTTTTAAATAATTTTCATAGCAATGAAATATAATTGCAAATTATTTGTTTTAGATGTAGGGGGATTCGGTTAATTGTGCACTGGCTGGGTTCCAATGTTAATTGGCTCTACAATTCACAATGAAATGAATAGTTAGCCAACTTTGAATGATGATGATTGTTAGCATTTGGTCAGTGGCAAAGATTTTGCTGACCACTGCGGGGTTTTTCGAATAAATCAAAAAGGTGGGCTACCATGAATAAGGTGAACAAAAGTTAACAATGATTTAATTTTAAATAAATCATAGTAATTTGATTTGTTGTTTTTGTTAAAATCGGCATCCGCTGGGTAAACAAATAATTTCATAGAAATTACAAAGCAGTTGAAAGAAATATTTTTTTTGATTTTTATATCAATTTGACGGTCTTGAAATTTCATCCAATTTTTTTTTTTTTTTGGATATTGATCTGATTGTACAACACCTGCTTGCAATTACATATACGGAGTAAGATGAAAAAGCTGCAACCAATTTCAGACTGCTGTCATTTCTAAGATACTCGTCCGATAGCTGTTAAAATTACTCCAGTGACACCTCATTATATTGTTTACAAGCATTTTGGTGAGAATTTTCCAGAAAAAAAATTGTTCGTGATGAAATTTAAGCGTGATAGTGTGATTTCTTTGTATTTGTCTGGAAAACCACAAGTGGTTATCGTTAGAGCACTCCAGCATTTAAATGTGAATAAATCTTTTGTGTCTCGTACCATCGCTCGTTACCGTGATGCTGGTAGCGTAGCGACTTGATCGAAACCAGCGTCGGAGTGACCGAAAAATGGCTCGAGAGCTGAATATATCGCAATATTCCATTCGAAATATATTGAAAAATGAGCTCGGGGTAAAACCATTGCAATTCCAAAAAGTGCAAGAACTTAGACAACAACAGAAAGAAAATAGACTTAAAAGAGCTAAAGAGTTACTTCGCTTGGCCGAAAGTGGTGAACTGCCGAATTTGGTTTTCTCCGATGAGAAGACATTCGTTGTCCAGCAGTTTGTAAACAAACAAAATGATCGTGTTTACTTGCCAAAGAGGTCAGGTGAAAATGTGCACCTTTAGTTGGTGATGGTGTGGGCCGCCATAACAGGTGATGGTCGCTCTCCGCTCGTATTAATCGACCGTGGCATCAGAATAAATGCGAAAATATTCTGTAGGGTGTAATAAAGCCTTGGGCATGCAAACTTTTTGGCTGCAGGCTTTCGACATTCCAACAGGACTCAGCACCATCGCACCCAGCACGCGCCACCCAAGAATGGTTTCGAAATGAGGTTCTTCGCTTCTTTTCCAGCGCACAATGGCCACCAAAATCTCCGGATACCAATCCGTTGGACTATCGTGTTTGGAGTACTTTGGAAAGCAATAAAAAATACCAAAGTGTCGATCACCTCAAGCAAGCGCTTCGCCAGGAATGGGCAAAAATACCGCAGAGCAATATTCGGGCAGCGTGTGACGGTTTCATTGGCCGTTTAAAGGCCATATTTCGTGCCAAAGGTGACCAATTGGAACTAATCTGAACTTATTCTAAAATTTGATGCTATTTCCGACATTTTTTGCTTTCATTCAATAAAAGTAAAAAAAAAAAAAATGAAAAAAAATTATGACGTTTGACTTTGTTGCAGTTTTTTATTTTAACCTGTATGTGGGTGTCGATAGCTATTTCTGAAAAATTTGAAATGCATGCTTCTTTACGGAAATATCTCCCATTTAAAAAAAAATGCCCACTATATTTGGGCTGTTTGTAACCATTTGCTGAGCAATAAATATGAAATCGGTTAAATATATGTATGGTAGCTACATCCAAATCTGGACCGATCTTGATAAAAGTTGGCAAAAGTATTTATGATCCGCATGCGATATCTTATACCAAATATCATTGTTTTGGAATGTATATCCCAATCCGAAACCCGCAATTATTGGCTAGTTCAGGAACGATTTTTGATCATTTTCTTTAAGACTAACTTTAATTTCGCAAATGTCTATGTATTTCACTTCATCATCTTTTTTTCTATACAGCTTCAATTCTTTCACATTCACCGATCTAAGCTGTTTTGCAGAAGACGTAAAAACTTAGATATGCATATCCCACAAAGGGCCACCTTCTAACACCCGCATACTGCAATTCATTTCTAAATGAATTCCCCACTAATCCACTTAAAACGTAGCTAATTACTTTGCCAGCTATCTTCTATTTAATCACTTAAGTGGACACTGGGTTCTTATTTTCCACACACTCTCTCTCCCCCTCTCTGGATATCACTGGTGCCATAACGATAGCTAGTTGGCTAGGGCAATTGTTCTTTTTGCCACTTTTGTTTAATAACATTTCATTCGTCGATATTATTTAATTGACAATATAAGTAGCGTGGTTGTTGTTGTTTTTGCTGCTGCAGGCGTTGGTTGCCTTTCACACATTGAAATAGAGTTAAAAAACTGACCCAATTTACCCAATGGCCCAGACTAGCTGAGTAGATTAACTACTCAAAGTTCGGAGGCAAGCCAAGTCAACAACATCATCGCCATGTGTGTGGTCGTCATTCGGTTGGGTGGCTGGCTGGCTGGTTGGCTCGGATCATTGGTCTGGCTGGCCACTTGTCCACCAATGTTTGTTGCAGAGTGTACCTATGTATATTCATATACTATTTGTATGTTTGTTTCACTTTTTTTAGTTCTACTTGTAATGAATGCAGAATATGCGGCAGCTTGCCATTAAAATGGACACATTTTTTTCTACTACATACACATATACACATTCAAGTTGGTATGTCGGTTTGTCTTTATTTATATCATTCGACAAACTGATTGTTATAAAACAATTTGAATATTGATCAATAGTATAGCCGAGGTGACAGCATTGTTGGTTGCTGATGAAGGAGAGCGTTTGGAACGGACACACATGAAGCAGAACACATTTAATTAAACTGACCACAAATTTTAAATTTAACCGGTTCTGTTCTGTTCACTGCTCCGTTCTGTTCATGGGAATAAAGTTTTAATTGAATATTCGTAGTAATTTTTATTTTAAACACAATTCGTTTGATTTTTAAATATGTGTGTTTTAAATTGTATTAAAATTGAAATTGAAGAATGTAGCAAGTGTCTGTTTTGATTCCAAAGCGAAGCAAATTTAACAATTGATATCCCAAAATTACAGTACCATTTAGCTAAGACGCTGGAATAACCGAAAATGTTAAAGATTCGTCATCGATTGACTATTTCAGAGAGAGCGAAAGGTTATTATTCAACTAATCATTCTAATAGATAATATTGACTTAACCATCTTTATATCACCCCCCATAAAAGCGACAATTTTAAAAATCATAATTTTCATCCGATTTATCAGAAAATTGAGTTTTTTTTCTCAACTTTCATATATATACAAGTTAAAAAGTATCAGTTGGTTTTGCCGACATATGTATACCCTCAGCAAGTGTTCGATTATTTATATATATTTTGATTTCTGTTTTGATTATTCAAATTATTGACCCTCTACGATATAGGTTCCGAAGGAATGGACCAGTAATGTCCATTTTGTATCGGAACTATATAAATATGATATAAGTATTGCGACGTGTCAGGTTTGGACTATATTGGTTACTTCCTTCACTTTATATGAGCTATGTGATAGTTTTTACAAAATGCTAAAATGTGCGCGAGGTAACATATATAGTCGACCGAAGTATTCCATTTTCATACTTCATCTAATACCGAAAAAAATATTGGTATGGGCAAAATTCCAAGGAAATCGAACTTTTATTAGCAGTTTTATGCGAAATCATAAATGGAAATAGCAAGTTGTAAAGAATCTGAGTCTGAATGGAATCGGATATCAATCTCGTGTTTTATGAGCTCCATTAATATTCACAGTGTTGAGCATTTATTGGGGAGGCACTAAAAGTGTGGATCGACATATCCCATCTTCACAGCTTATCTTGCGTTAGTAGAAATAATCGGATGTATGAAATATGAAGATAACTGTATGTTTATTTCGGATTTTATAGTCGTATTGCTTATTCAAAACTTTGAAACTTTTGAGGGGAGGTACCAGAAGATTTGCAAAGTCCTCTTATTGTGCAGTAAAATGTTTTTTTTTGAAAATTTTGACCTTTTGTGAGGGGAGGGATCAGAAGGAGTGAACCGATGTTGCCTATCTCCAAACTCGATCTGAATTTGGACCAAATCGAACAGTTATCATGCGCACCAATCAGACAGACGGATGGACGGACGGAAATCGACTCCAAATGTCCTGAAACAGATTTGGTCCATGGAGGTTTAAAACCGTTATTTCGTTTTGCCATAGCAAATGACACATGCCATCTCTAGCCATATGACTCAGGGTATAAAAACGGGGAAAGAATCACAGATTTTTAATACATACTTGTAGAAAACAGACTGGTCAAGAATCACAGATAAGTTATTTTTTATTAACTTTTAAAACTTTTACGGGTTTTTTACACAGCCTTATTGGGCAAAGCCCGAAGATTTTTAAGAATTTTTTTAAAGACCTCCACACCAAAAAAGCCTTTTTTTGTATCCTGACTATTAAAGAACATTCTCAAACCAAAAGGACTTAAACTTATTAAGATGTTTTTTAGTGGCACGCGGAACAAAACTCCTGAATTTTTCCATAATAGTTTAAATGAACCTTCTGGCTATAAAAAGAAAATTCTGAAATTCGAGCAAATGTTTAAAGGAACTACTGACAAACAAGTTTGAATTTTAGACAAAATTAATAACTTCCTGGTACAAATTGTCGATTATTTAAATGCAAAAAAAAAACCAAAGATGTGAGATCTTTAATGAATATTTTTTATTATTATTTTTTAAATTTTTTAAAATAGTTTTTAAATTCTTGTAAGCAATAGAAATGCGCGAAAATCATGAAATTGTTTATAAAAGGATCTCCTGAAAGTTGTTATGATTTATTTTTTAAAAATTCGACGGATTTCGTTTCCAAAATTCATTTGATTGATATTTTCGAGGATATAAAAACCAAAGATCGTAATTGAAGAAATATTTGGATATTTAAAATTGGTTTCGATCACGATAGAGACTACATTATATAATCCAGAAATTTTTGACACAACGTTTTATATTTTATGCAAGCTGATTGGTATTGAAAATTGGCTATAAAGTTCACGTTTTTGTATAGCACCCATATAACGGTAAACTCCCTATTTTCGGTTTCTTCCACAATTTCCAACCAAATTAGATGAAACTTGACAATTGGGGCTCTATACAGGTCTTTTCTCACGGAAAAATGAAGAACCGTTAAAAAACCGTCCCGGCTTAGGTTATTTTTTGCTTGCTTTAGATGATTTGGAAGAATTAAAAAAAAATTGGTAATTTTTGAAGTATTTTTTAAGAATTGATTTGAAGATTTTATTAAAGCCTTGTTTATCACAATCTGAAACTTTTAAATGTTTTTTATTTTCTTTACCGATAATCGTGGATTCAAAAAAATACTGTCTGAAAAAATTTTAAATGTTTTAAAAGAATATTTTGGACTGATTTGTCTGCAAGTATCACGGCTTTTAAACAATTTTCCAGCTTTTTTTCAATTATAAGGGGGAAGGGGGAGAAATCGGGGTGATCTTGTACTGAAAATATACACACTTGTCTCCTCGAATCCCCTCTACAGATCACTCAGAATAGAGGACATTCTACAGATATTCTAAATCTGGTAGACCTTCTATAGGTCTTTTGTACGTAATCCACCTGTTCTAGGACTTCTATTCAAAGAAGGTCTTCTATAAAGCTTTCTGTATATAAGAGGCCTTCTCAAGGTCAGTTACAGGTCAACTCTAAACAGAAAGTCTTCTATTGGCTTTATACACATAGAAACCCCTTATAGTAGTTCTTCGATGCGTTTTTATACATATAATACATTTTATAGGTTTTCTAAATATAAACAAGGACCTCTAGGTATAGAAGGCCTTATCTACATAGAATATGTTCTGTATGTCTCCTACTCAGAAACCCCTTTATTTAGACTATTTTAGACACAAGTTTTATAAATTATCTGCGAAATTTATCATTTCACTGAAATATTTATTTTCGATCTGAATTTCTTCTGCAGAATATATTAAAGTCTTGCTTGTCTTGAAACATAAGATTTAAAATGGAGACAGACACCTGATTTATCTGCGCATCTATGGATTAATCTGCCTCATAATAATCACCATATATTCGGCCACTCCGCGTGTGTCTTAATACATATGAATTCAATGGAGTATTATTCCTTGCTCGACATTCCCGCTCAACTATATTACGGGTGGTTTGCATTGCATTTTGAAATATTTCGTGGTCTCGGAAGCTAGCACCTGGACGACGTGGTTGAGAATTTCTATAAAAGCACAAGAATAGAAGTTCAATATTTTTCAGATTTAAGGTGCAAGTACATAAAAAGCTTGAAGTCATGGCTAGCCATATTAATGTCAAATTATAATGGAAAACGACCGCAGGATTTTAGTGCGGCTCTGTAATCCCTTTATGAAATGTTACAGAATATGCCTAGCCATGACTTCAAGCTTCTTATGTACTTACACCCTTAGTTAATTTTTTTTATACCTACCTCTGATTTGCTAATTGCAATTCTTGGCGTCTTCTTCTTGTATCGCTGATACGCTTGTGATCATAGAAATAATAAATCACACAACTTGCCAAGAGAATTCCCAGAACGCTATAGACCAACCAGTCATAATTTAGCACGAAACTGAAAATAATGATAAAAAAAATATTATTGAAATCTAAATGATGTTTTGAGAAAAAAGAAATCAAAATATGGACATGGGAAAAGTTCACAAAAAATATATCCAGCCAGTCAATAATTTATTTAATTTAAACCAACGATTTGCTAAACTCGCGTTACCCAATATAGTTCTCGAAACTCACCTTCTAAATCTGTCATTTGCTAACTGTAGCAGATCCCATGTATTATTTACGGAATTTTTCACATTTTTCCCAATTTGAGTTTTTTCTTTTTCTTTGAAAAAATTAAACATCCTCTTTTGTTTCTTTCAAATGATTAAATACTGGAAAATGACCGCAATTAATCGTTACGCGTAAGATATAGACATTAATTTGTCTCAATTTCAATAATACACACAATTTTTATGCAAAACTTTTTAGGAAATAAATGAATGTCAAATGAAATGAAAAAAGGTGCAAAAAATATCAAATAATATTTTTTCTCAAAATTGAGAATAAAAAATAATTTCAAAATATAGGGTATATTAAATAAGTCATTTTGTTGGTAACATATTATGCACGTATGTTGATCACGAAGGTGGTGTAGCGAGCAAAATTTGTTGAATAATACCAATATTTTCAAAAAAAAAAAAAAAAATAAATAAATAAAAACAGTAAAGAAAGTCTTAAAGTGGGGCGGGGCCGACTTTATGATTCCCTACACCACTTTGCTAATTTAGTAGAGCTTCGCATAACAATTAAAAGTTTTTATGGGAGAATTCTATCATACACCCTAGTATTATAATTATAATTTAAAATTCAAAGGACTAAATATGCCGAAGCATTTGTATTTTTTAAATTCGGACTTGTATTGCCCATTTGGTGCACAATTAATTTGAAGTCGGATAAAGATATATATGGGAGCTATATCCAAATCTGAACCGATCTCGATAAAATTTGGCAAAGATATTTCTGAGCTGTATTTGATATATTTCCCTGAATATCGTTGTTACGGAGTGCATATTAAGGCTGTGGGTAACAAATATGACAAATCGGATGAACAGTATATATGGGAGCTATAGCTATATCTGAACCGATCTCCTCCAAATTTGACATACTAGCTTCTAGACTCAATTCGGTCGTAAGTGCCAAATTCCATCCCATTTGGACAAATATTAAACGTTTGGTGCACAATAAAAAGTAAATCGGACGAAGTTATATATGGGAGATATATCCAAATCTGAACCGATCTCGATAAAATTTAGCAAATAGCAGAGTGCATATTACGGCTGCGGAGGACAAAAATAACAAATCGGATGAACAATACGTATGGGAGCTATAGCTATATCTGAACCGTTTTCCATCAAATTTGGCATACTTATTTTCAGGCCTAATTTGGTTATATGTGCAAAGTTCCATACTATTCGGGCTGATATTACACGTTTGGTGCACAATAAAAGGCAAATCGGACGAAAATATATATGGGAGCTATATCGAAATTTGGACCGATTATTTCCAATTTCAATTGGGTTCGTCCTTGGGCCAAACAAATGATTTGTGCAAAATTTCATCTGGATAGGGCAATAAATGCGAACTGTACTTTGTTTACAAAAATACCTGGACAGACGGACGGACAGACAGACGGACGTACATGCATAAATCGACTCAGAATGCGATTCTATGCAGATCATCAAAAGGAAAAATGGGTCTATCTCGTTTCCTTTTCCCTGTTACAAACAAATTCACAAAGACATAATACCCTGACCACCTTTTGGTGTAGGGTATAAAAACGATTTTTGGTCTGGAGTCCCTTAGAATATCTACAACGACCCTCAATCATTTCTTAAAAATATATTTGTCGATATACCGACTGAAGCTTTCTAACCAGTTACAGCGGATTTTAAACATTACAATGCTTTCTTGAAGCAGTTATCTTTTAACTTGCCAAAAACCGATAGAGTTCACTTAAGAACGGAGTTATATAAAATAGCACCTCCTATTGAATAAACCCCTCTAGATTCTATTCCTTTAATCTTCAATATTTCCATATTAATTCCTTATCTCTTTTCTTCCCTATTTCAAATTTGAATAGCCACCATCATAATTTGTTATACCCGATGACTTTTCACGGCACTGAAAAAAAAGACAACTTTGCATATCTACACTGCCATTCGGTTCAATGGTTTATGTTTATTTCAGTTTTTGTGACTCTCAATACATTGCCTTCCTACTTCTGAGGGTGTCAAGTTATGGTATTACCTCCAATAAAATGAAACAACATTTCTTTCGTTGGAGTTGGTTCTGTTTTGTTTGACTTTTTGTCGTTCTACGTTCTGCGAAATATTTGCAAATATGCTGGTTGGTGCTGCGCATTCAATTGCAGTATTGTACACACGCACACTCACAATTGGAGTAGTTAGAGTAGTCCTGCCTTGCTTGCTCCATGTTTCAGCTACGACTTTGTTGTACTCTGTGTTGCTCTCTGTTCCCGTTTCGTTTTCTATAAAAGACGCGTCATTTAAATAACAATAAAAGTTAATGACAAGTTGCTAACTAAACTACGGCAGTTATGCCATAACAGTCGTCGTTGCTGTCTATGTGACGTTTTTTTTTTTTTCGTTTTGTTTGGCCGTCATACGAGTGAGCCTGTGTGTGCAGCATGTGTCTCTGCTTAGTTAACTTTTCATTAGTTTTGAATACATATTACCTGTGTAAACTGTTACATTTAAATTGATGTGGGGTAACTCGAACTACCTACATCGATGTACAGTTGATAATCGTAAAACAATCATTTGTTTTTTGTAGGTGAAATGTTGTGGAAAGTTCTAAGGGCATGGATTAACGCTTTTCAGGTGATATTCAAGATAAATGCGGGATAGGGGAAGAATTCTTAGTTTATAGTTTTTTTTTTCTTAAGAATTAAGAATTAAGAAAATTGTGTCAAGAGAAGGTCACTTCGAATGTCTAGTAAAGAATTGCCAACAAACAAGGATGAAAGGGTATCTGGGGGTAATAAATACCCAGTTATATTGAGAGGACTACCGATCGAATTATTTTTTTAAGATCAATAACAGTGAATATTAAAAAAATGTTGCCCTTAACTCAGACTAACCAATAACACTGTGCAATAAAAACAAGAAAAAAGACACCGCCGAACTTTTAATGCCTTATAATCAAAGGTACTTTTATATTGAGGATCTACCCATTAGTGGACCTTAATAGAACATCTTTCGCAAAAAGAGAACCCCAATTGTTAAATCTCATCTCTTTTGATTGGAAATTGTTGCAGAAACTTTTAAATTTTTTTTTGCATGGAGAGAACAGACCTACCGAGAACCCCTAATGTGGCAGAAATCTTCAAAATACCGAAAGTCGAGTGATATCGTTATATGGGGACAATCCCAATTAGTGGACCTGAATCGAACGCTTTTTTGCAGAGAGAACAGACCTACCGAGTACCCCAAAGGTTAAGTTTCATTTGATTTAGTTGGAAATTGTGCCAGAAACCTTTAAAATACCAACAAGTAAAAAAGCTATAAGTTTGGCCGGGCCGAAAGCTGAATAACCTCCACCATTTGTAACGAATTTGGTAAATTTCAAAAAATTAAAATCCGTTAAAAATTCTGTTAAAGTCTTAAAAATATCGAATGTAGCCATTATATTAGGGTCTATACGACAACGTTGACCTACAAAGCCAACTTTTTTTTACAAGCCATTACAATATTCAATTGCGAAACTTGAAAAAAAAATCGGCGAATAATGTAGCTAAAATCATCAAAATACCGAATATAGAGAAGTACCGTTATATCGGGTCCTGACCTGCATAGACAATTTCTTTGTCACAGGCTGTAGTACCTATTAGGAATTTCAAATACGAAATTTCAAACAATTTCGCTGAATATTGTACCAATAATCCTCAAAATAACAAATATAGGAGATACTGATATGCTGGGCTCATATATACGTAGACCTGCACATGCATAGAAAATTTTCTGTCATAGATTGAAGTTACCATTACGAACTCTAAATACGAAGTTGGAAATAACTCCATTCGATCGAAATACCGAATGTAGGGAGGTACCATTAAAATGGGGCTTTACCAAAACATGGACCTGACCAAACGATTTTCTGTCATAGGCTGTGGTATCCATTACGAATTGCAAATACCAAATTTTATAAGAGAGCTATATCAAAAAGTGGACCTGCACAGACAAGGAAGTCTTTGTGTGGGTTACCAGACAACTTCATTCAAAAAATTGACTGCTATCATCAAAATACCGAATATCGGGGGTACTGTTACATGGGAGATCTACGATATCGTGGACCTATATACACAATTCTCTTCCAGAGAGCAAAGTATTCACAAAAAACTCCTTGTGTGAATTTTCAGACAAGTCAATTGAAAACATTTGGTTACATTCACCAAAATATCGAGAGGTACCGTTATATGGGAGATATGCGATATCGTGAACATAATATATCCTCCGTACTATGTACGGTGCAGCGTATAAAACATCAAAAAAAATTTAACTTAAACAAGTAAGCTAAGGCTATACAAGTAAGCTAAGGCTATAGAAGTGCGAGGCCGACCATGTGATACCCTACAACACTACAAATATTACAAGCCCCCTTATGTCCACATACATTTTGGAAGATTTCGCTTTTGAACTTATTGCTGTCATTTTACAGCTAAATATAATCCAATGGTCATCCAAAATGCAAGACTTCTTTCCTGTCCTTAACTCTTTTCTCGTGCAAAATTCCGTGTCGATTGGTTTCAATTGTGTGATCAGGAAAATGTTTCCGTTTTTGGTTCACTTGAACCCCAAAATATTTTGCGATCATCTCCAAAAGCAAGAAGTCCCTCTGTATCTCCAAATTTAGACTCATTTGTATGATTTGCTTGTCTACGATGTTTGGTTATATTCGTCAACGAAATCAGCATGACAAAGCCTGAAGTTCGTATATTGTGTATTTTGGCGTTTCGATAGATTGGAAATGTTGTTATTTTCGTCACACAAAAGTAGTGGTCCATTCTACTAGCTGTCCTACACTCTAACTTGCTGCGAGATTTCGCGTCCTTTGGTTTTTATTGGTGATCTTTATAACGGCTAAAAAATCAGGAACATTTTCAGTTGTTATTCCATTTCAACCCCTAATTATTATGCGATCATCTCCATCTATTATGACCATAACCCCACATCCATGCAAAATTTCCTGAGGATCGGGCCATAATTGCGACCTGTAACGTCATTATAAATTAAAATGGATATACGGGCAGATGGACGGATGGACATACATAGCTAGATCGTCTCAGCTCGGCGAAATAGGAATATCCATATATAATTTCCTATGTGGGAAATCAATATTTCCAGGTGTTACATAATTTTTGGGTTAGGGTGTTGTAGGGTATACAAATTCTAAAAATATAGATTTCCCAAAAAATCGTCTTTGCTATGAGACTCTAATATTCCATTTCTGCAGAGACCTACCTGTTGCACGTACAGTCTTTAAACCAAGTACTTAGTGTCGTCATCAATTAACCATGGGCTTAACTTCTCCGGAGTCATGACAAAACATTGAAACTACAAATACAAAATGACACATAAGCCATATCACCCGCGTCGTTGTATATCTATCTGTCTTATAAAGACTTGAGCTAAGCAGTTGCTTTGTTGGGTTTATGGCAAGTCAGATATCTTTCGTCTTCAACTTCTTCTGCTTGTCCATATTGGTTGTGGCCAACGGTTAGTTACCTAGCTACATAGGTCTTTTGTATAAGTATGACTATGCAGTTTTCATTTAAACCGCACTCACACAAAATGTGCAATTTTTGTTTTTTTTGCTCACTTGTCTCGAAAGTTTTTCATATATCACCTACTCCCCACTTCACCCCTTGGCATTTTTAGGGTGTGTGTGTGGGGCTTCTGTTTTATTTTTCCCAGCAAACGCTCCAAAGTAATAAAGTCATTGAACGTTTTAGTGGTGGTGGTGTTTCACTTTCTTTAGGAGTTTAATGAACACCATCAAGTCGACCATCAAATGGTGGGAATGCAAGTCCTGTGGCAGCAAAATTTTCATTTTTTAAGTGGGTGGTAGGGCTGGCCACAGAGGTTGTGTGTGGCCCCGAAACAAGACAAAAGTTGTTCGTTTTATTGTTATGGGCCATGGTTCGTATTTTTTTGGCTTGTAAAATTGTTTCAGAGTATTTTGTACTTTGCCAGATAAAGAAAGTTAAAATAATACACATGCAGACATACGAATTTAAGTAGAAATACTTAAAACTGTTCGTAAGATAAAATAAAGAAACCTATCACAATTGAAGCTGATAATCACAGGTATTTCCTCGGTTTATGTGAACCATAATAGGCCACAACTGACGGGCTGAGTGGCTGTCTAACTCTCTCAGACATTATGTCTGGCTGACGTTTCATGGTGTAATAAAACAATCTTAACAGACAGATCTTAACTTCCAGGTTTGCTGTAAAAAAAAAAAAAAAAAAAAAACGAAAACCCATCAATGAGAAAGGAAAATATAACAACAGCAACAACATCGCACCAGTCTTAAATTAACTTTCATTTTCAATCCAACACCGAATGAACCACGAACGAATGTATCAATGAATGGGCCAGATTGCAGTTAACTGCAATTTGTAAGGCAATAACATTTGTTTTGAATCTAGATACGATTGTATTTCTTTGCTTTTATCAGTTCCCTCCTCTCCTCTCTTGCTCGTAGTTGTCTTTGCCGGTGGCGTTGGTCTTACAATTGCCAAAGTTTAATTAAAATTTCGTGATCAATGCGTCATTGGCATTATAATTAAATTTATCTGCTAGCGGTTTATATTTTTGTTGCTGTTGTTGTTGTTTTTAACAGCATTGTTACGAGTCAAACAATAACAAATGCTACCAAAAAAACACAATTCCAGTTGTTTTCATTTCTAAGCGATTTCAATGAAATTACACTTGATTACAAATTCGGTGGATTTGAATTGGAGATATGAAAGCAGGTGTGGAATTCAAAAGAAGAACTGGGGAATATAACTAAGGTTATATGCGAATTAATAAAACAATAAACCGACCATACACCACGAAGCATATTTAGCATCTACCCCTAATTAATATACGTTCATATTGGGCATTTGTGTGAGGGAAATTAATCGTTACCGAATACATATTACCATGAAGCTGTTAGAATTTGAAATCGGATTACATTAATATATAGCACCCATATAACCGATCTCCGATCACCGATCTTGATAAAATTTGGCATAAGTATTTCTGAGCTGTATTTGATGTATTTCGCCGAATATCGTTACTACAGAGTGCATATTGAGCCTGTTCAGGCAAAATTCAACGAGTCGGAAAAAACATATATATGTGAGCTATAGCAATATCTGAACCGATTTTCACCAAATTTGAAGTACTTATTTCTAGATTTAATTCGGTCGGATGTACCAAAATTCAGGTAATTTGGATTGATATTGGCAATTTGGTGCACAATTAACCAACCATCGGTTGAAGGTATATATTTGGCAGAGGTATTTCCCGGCTGTATCTGATATCTGGTACCGGGCATCTTTCTTGTGAGGAACTTAAATACCAAATGGAATGAAACATATATATGGAAGCTATAGTTATATCTGAACCGATTTTCACCAAATTTGATGTACTTGCTTCTAGACTGAATTCGGTCGAATGTGCCAAAACTCAGGTTAAGAGGACTGATATTGGCCATAAGTAACCCGAAATCGTTTGAATATATATGGGAGCTATACTAAATGTGAACCGATTCTCACCAATTTCAATAGAGTTCGTCCCTGGGTCAAACTAATATTGTTTAGAAATTTCATTTCAAACGCTTAATAAATGCGACCTGCATTTTGTTCTCAAGAATGCAGACAGACGGACGGACAGACGACTGACATGAATAAATCGAATCAGAAAGTGATTCTATGAAGTTTCTCAAAAGTAACTCTGGGTCTATCTCCCTTCCTTCTCCATATTACAAACAAAGACATAATACCCTTACCACGTAGGGTATAAAAAAGGAGATATAATCGCGTCAGAGTTGAGTACTGTCACCATAAGGACGTCCTAAAAATAATTAGATTAAAAAG
Organism: Musca domestica; assembly: GCF_030504385.1. Classification (NCBI taxonomy): domain Eukaryota; kingdom Metazoa; phylum Arthropoda; class Insecta; order Diptera; family Muscidae; genus Musca; species Musca domestica. The sequence goes on from NW_026712325.1 coordinate 320,695, forward strand.
TTTTAGATTAAAAATGTTTATGTTGAAGAACAGAATGTTCTTAGCCCAGTTACATATCTTTCAGGGATATCGGATTTCAAGCTATTCATGAGAGAGAGAGAGAGAGAGAGAGACGAATGAGTGAAACAGACAGAGCAGATGTCACAAAAAGCAGGAAAACACTCGACCTTCAGAGTTCTCTTGAGTAGCTTCGGATATGGGGCATAAGTTTCACTGGGAACAGCTAGCACTTTGAGTTCGTTGAAAGAATTAAAAACGAGCCAGATGTATGTCATGTCCAAGAACGCCTTTATCAAGATTATGTCAGTAGTTCTTTTGTTATATTCTCCTACCGCCGAGATACGGCGAAATCCGGAAAAGAAAAAAAAAACAGAAACGCAGAGAACTATTTAAGTCCCACAAGTTGGCAATAAAGGATTAACTTCATCATAGTTTTTATCGAAAAACAAAAGGTGGATAGAATGTCTAACAAAAGTTTCGTCCGTGAAAAGAGCAGGAGAAATGTGAGAACAAAACAGAGCCGGCAATTAACCCTGCCACAGTCGTCAGAGGTACTGGGAGTGTGGTCGGAATGGTATCAGAATTATCCAGTGCTTTCAGCAACTAGCCTGAAAAGTACAGTTAGCCTCCTGAGAGGTAGGAAACGTGCGTTCCAAGACAATGTATCCTACAACAATATCTCAAGCAAACCTAAGAAGACGTATCTGGTCAGCAATAGCAGATACGGGTGTAACGAAGTGTTAACCAATCCAACGTACAATCAATAAATCCCAGAGGAGCATAAAAATGCTAAGCCCAGTTATATGTTTATCAGGTAATAAAGGGTGATTTTTAAGCGCTGTAGGAACGTTTTTCTGAAGAAAAAGAAACAACATAAACTATGCAATTCCGTACATAGTATGGAGTGTATATTAAGTTCGTCATTACATTTGTAACTCATCGAAATAATACATTTAGACCTAAGAAGGTATATATATTCTTCAACAGCTTAAAATTCTAAGACGATTTTATATGTCCGTCCGTCCGCCATTCGTCAAAACGAATTAAGATATGAAGCTACTATTTTGCCCAAATTACTCTTTTGTCTGCTGCAGGTCAAGTTCGAAAATGGGCTATAGCGGTCTACGATATCGTATAGCCCTATAAAACGGTGGTCCCCGTTATCCGGTATTTTCATGATTTTACCCGCATTTTTCAATGGAGTTCCTTCTAAGTACTGTATAGATCTTCGATATCGTATATCCCCCATATAATGGTACCTCCAGATATTCGGAATTTTGATGATTGTACCCAACTTTTTTCAATGGAATTGTCTAAAAATCACACAAGGAGTTCATGTTGAGTGCTTTATCTCTTGGAAGATAATTGTCTATATAGGTCCATGTAACGGTACCCCACGATATACACTATTTTGATTATTTTCGCAACATTTTTTACCGGAATAGTTTAAAATTTCATACTTAAAATTCATAATGGGTACTACAGCGTATGACAAAAAAATTGCGTATCTAGGTTCACGATACCTCCCAATATTCGGTATTTTAATGACATTATTCACCGGAATTGTTTCCAATTCGTATTTAGAGCTCGTAATGGGTACGAAAATTACGGAAAATTGTCTATGTAGGTCCGCATCTTTAGATAACCCACATATAACGGCATCACATATTAGGTCTACGATATCGCATATTCCCCGTATAAAGCTACCTCCCGATATTCGGTATTTTAAAGATTATAGCCACATTTTTCAATGGAACTGTTTGAAAATCCACACAAGGTGTTCTTTCCTAATACTTTACCCTCTGGAGAAGAAGTTGAAGAGAACGGTTTCCCCCGATATTCCCTATTTGGATGATCTTAGCAATATAATTTACGGGAATTGTTTCAAATTTTGTATTTAAAGATTGTAATGGGTGCTACAGCCTATGAAAAAATTGTATATGCAGGACCACATTTTCGTATAGCCCCCCTGTAACGGAGAGTTTTTGGAAATTTTTGAAGTTCCTTCAAAAAAGTTGAGGATATTAAAGATTCGGCCCGGCAGAAAAATAAAAAAATAAAACATTGTAAACTCAAAGATCAGAATAAATTTTAGTATTTTTAGTCCATGTAATATAAAATATTTTGAAACTTTCTGACCCACTATAATTCTAATTTAATATTTTTTTGACTTTTCGAAAATTCTACTATATTTTTACTTTAATACACTGTCACTTATTTCTGTCTAATTGAAAAATTGCATAAGAAATTATGACACTGAATATATATTAAAGAATGATGGAGTTCGTAGTATTATGGTAAGTTTTATGCCTGTGTTCGTAGTATTATGGTAAGTTTTATTAAATATACCAAACAGTTATGTCTTCCAGTGTACTTTTTAATTAGCAAAAAAAAAAAAAATCGCCAACTCTTAATTTGTTATCTGAGAAACAGCTGTAATCACACTTTGTTTTCACTTTCCATGAATTGATTGAGTTTTGTATTCAAAATATTCGGTAAGTCATTCATTCGCACAAAATAATAAGTAACCTGCTGTGATGGAATTAATATTGAACTTGCGATAACACAAAGGCAAATACTGTATTTAAAATTGCATTTGGCATTGTTGTATTTCGCATGAAAAAAAACAGCTAAGAAAAAAACTACGGCTTGAAGCTGTTCAAATTCAAAAAAAAAAAAAAAACAGTTGTTATTCGCACAACAATTGCAAAATGTCAGATTACTAGTTTAGAGTGTTGTGAGTAATTCTTTTTTTATGATTTATTTTTTTTTTCAAAGTGCACTTGAAACATGAAACTATGGTTTTAAAATATTTTGCCATTGTTTATTTGTTTTACACATCAAAATGTAATTAATTTCAAATTATGTTTAAGGTTACTGTGGTTGGGGATAGGTTTCGAGACAAGCCTTTTCATTCAGTCGTCAGCATCTATCCAACCATTCGACAATATGATGGTATGAAGGGTATGGTGTTAGGCGGTCAACAAGTGATTGATTTGTTTAATGAAAGCTCAAGGTGTTTAATAACAAAAAAATGTTAGAGCAAAAATCTGGTACTCTGTAATTATTTTGAAATATTTTTTTTGGAATATTTAATGAGTAAATTTGCAGTCGAAATTCAGGCTACCACCACTCACCCAGCTTGTCTCAATAATAACTTATTTTAGGCTGAAGTTCAAATTCGTGATCATATTTGAATAAAAAGTGTCAAGAGTAGGCCAGTTTTCAACACATCTTACGTAGAATTTCAAAATTTCAAGTGTCATGTTGTCCCCCTCCCCTCAACCAATCATACACCAACTTATGCACTCGAAATACAATTTCATCAGCAACAATAACAAAAAATACGTATTTATAAAAAAACGCATATCTATTTTTACCATGCATACATACATCGTGTCTAATTTTTTTTTTTTTTTTGACAAATCATCCATAGAACAAAAAGTTCCGCACACAAGTATTATGCGGTCAAATACAAATGAATATCTGTGTGTAGTTTCAATGAAAACTACAACAGATTTAAGTGTTTTCCAGAGAATTGTCTGGTTCTGTTTTGGGAAAGTGAGGAGAACAACGAGAGATAAAACAACCAATATTGTTGTGTGTACATACCAAGAATGGCATCATCCCGAAATCGGAGAAGAGACGAGCCATTGTGTCTAGATTTTCAGTTTTCCCCAAAAAAATGATATCAAAGGAATCGAAAATCCCCCCCCTCTTGACACATCTATGCACACCAAGTAGCAGAGGTCTAAACAAAACAATGCAATGCGACATGGAAACAGACACCCATGTCCGTACATTTGTACATCGCATAATTTGTTCTTCGTACGAAATAGAATTGAATAAAACTCAACAATAATAAACAAATGAGAGAATTTGTCTGGTATTTTTACGATTTGGAGGAAGAAGAAAGAAATAGAACAACAATTGAATAATTTCAACAAACTTCACAACCACAGACCTCGCCAAGTATGCGGCTGAAATGCTGCAACATGGTTGAGAAACGGAGAACGTAGATCCATATCTTCATTATTTGTTTGGAAAGAAATGTGTTTTTTTTTTTTTAATGGGGCAAAGGCATTAAATCTATAAAATTTTTTATGCAATTTAATGGTTATATAAAATCGCCATTAGTGTGGCACTTGAAATTGAAAATTGTATACAAATGTGAAAAGCTAAAAAAAAAAACAACTCCGAACAACGTCTTTAGGAGTGAGCAATTTTTGAATAGACTAGTCGATATACTTATTCGGCCTTTCACATTTTTTGTGAATTTTGCTTTGAAATGCATAATATATGCCCATATATGATGATGATTTTTTCAAATTTGAAGAATAAATTTCAGAATTACAGCTGCAGCGTCCATATGTAGATTCCAGCCGGTTTTGATTTTGAGCTACCGGGACGCCGCAAAAAGGCTCCTCCTGCTATTGAGAATTTTAATCTCTTCTCAAAAAACCGATCTTCACCAAATTTCGGTCAATTTAATTCGGTCGCATGTGCCAAATTCCATCCCATTTGGGCAAATATTAGACGTTTGGTGTACAATAAAAGGTAAATCGGACAAAGTTACATATAGGAGATATCCAAATCTGAAACCGATCTCGATAAAATTTAGCAAGGTTTTTCTGAGCTGCATTTCATATATTTCCTCAAATATTGTTGTTACGGAGTGCATATTACGGCTGCGGAGGACAAAAATAACAATCGGTATGAACAATATATATGGGAGCTATATCTGAACCGATCTTCACCAAATTTGTCATACTAGCTTCTAGACTCAATCGGTCGTGTGTGCCAAATTTGGGCAAATATTAGACGTTGGTGTACAATAAAAGGTAATCGACCGAAGTTTTATATAGGAGCTATATCCAAATCTGAACCGATCTCGATAAAATTAGCAAAGGTATTTCTGGCTGCATTTGATATATTTCCCAAACATTGTTGTTACGGAGTGCATATTACGGCTGCGGAGGACAAAATAACAAATCGGATGAACATATATATGGAGCTATAGCTATATCTGAACCGATTTCGATCAAATTTGGAATACTTATATTTAGGCCTAATTTGGTTGTATGTGCAAAATTCCATACTATTCGGGCTGATATTACACGTTTGGTCCACAATAAAAGGCAATCGGACGAAGATATATATGGGAGCTATATCTTAATTTTTACCGATTATCTCCAACTTCAATAGGGTTCGTCCTTGGGCCAAACAAATGGTGTGGAAAATGTCATCTCAATCGGATAATAAATGCGACCTGCATTTTGTTCACAAGAATACATGGACAGACGGACGGACGGACAGACGGACTGACATGCACTAAATCACTCAGAAAGTGATTCTATGCAGATCATCAAAAGGAACTATGGGGCACTATCTCGTTTCCTTTTACCTGTTACAAACAAATGCACAAAGACATAATACCCTGACCACTTGTGGTGTAGGGTCTAAATACAAAAAACTGTCACTATGATAAATGACCTTCACCCTAAAAAGGTCACAAATGAACTCCGCCCTAAAAAGGCAATCACATTAATTTAATCTAAATTTCTGTCCACTTTTAACTGTTTTGGGCTGATTACAAATATTACATAGAAATACAAACAAGTAAAAAAAGCAGCAAGGTTCGACCAGGATGAACTTTTAATAAAATTTTTTGAAATATTCCTATAAATATGTCGCTACAATCATAAGAAACCGAATATTGGCAATTTTCGTTGTAGAGGGGCTATACGATGACGTGGACCTGCATACGAAATTTTTCCCATAGGCTGTAGTACCCATTGGTATCTGCCAGTACGAAATTTGAAACGATTCCGGTGAATAATGTTGCAGAATTCATCTAAATACCGAATATCGGGAGTACCGTTATATGGTGGCTATACAAAGACTTTGACCTGCATACAAAAAATTTTGTTATAGGCTCTAGTAGCCCTTACGAACTTCAAATACGAAATTATAAATAATTCCGGTAAGTAATGCCGCTAAAATCATGAAAATGCCGAATATCGGGAGGTACCGGTATATGGGAGCCATCGAGAACTAACCCTGCCTACTGGTAAACTATGTTGTATGCAAAATTTAAGTCTTCTATTTCAATTCGTTCGAGATTACAACAGACGGACATCGCTTGTTATGGAGCGTAGTATCATCATAATATCGAATAGAGGGAGGGTACTTTATATGCGATCTATATAAAGAGATGGACCTGCATAGATAATTTTCTATCATGGTCTGTGGTACCCATTAGGAACTTCAAATACCAAATTTGCAACAAATCGATGAATAATGTCGCTAAATCGTCGAAAATGCCGAATATAAGGATGGCACCGATATGTGGTACTATACCTAAACGTGGACCTATATAGCCCATATTCAATACCTCAGAATCAAAAAACATTTTGAGAAAATTTTATCAATCTACTTCAATCGTTCGGAAGCTAGAGTATTTCAACAGACGGACGGAAATCGCTAGATCGAATTTGCCTACAATATCATGCTGATCGAGGAATATATACACATTGTGGGGTCTTAAATATCTATTTCGAGGTGTTACAAACGGAATTACAAACTAATACTATGGTTAAGGGTACATAATATACTGATACTACTACTTTAGAGTAGCTGGCCTCAGATAACTCTACTGCCAGAGTAACTGGTCTCAGAGCACCCTAGTATAGAGTAAATGGACTCAGATACCCTAATGTAGACTGGCTGGGCTCAAATAAGCCTTAATGTAGAGTAGCTGGCCTCAGAGAACCGTTGTGTAGAGTAGCCGGCCTCAGAGGACCCTAATATAGAGAAGCTGGCCTCATAGGACCCTACTCGAGAGTTGCTGGACTCAGGGGACCCTAGTGTACAGTAGCCGGCTCAGAGGACCCGAATGTGGAGTACCTGGCCTTGCAGGTCACTGCTGCCGAGTAGCTGGCCTCAGAGACCTGCTATCGCGTAGCTGGCCTCAGAGGCGCTGTTGATGAATAAGAGGCCACTACTGTAGAGGAACTGGCCTCGGAGGCCGCTATTGTAGAGTAACCTCCCACTTTCACACTTTTAATTTTTTCGATTCCTCGAAATCTGTGCATTTTCGTAAATTCATAGTTTAAACCCTCGAGCGACTCAACAATGGTGTATTTATGGTCCTTTTTAGAAATATGGTTAAAACCCTTAAACGCGACCGTAGCCAGTCAGATATTCCAACAAATTATTTGTCAAACAATTCTACTGTAAGTCCTAAAGACATAAAAGTCTTTATCTTCCCTAAACGCCAGGAAATAATTAATAATAAATTTTTATTTTATTTTTATACCCTACAACACTATGTGTTGGGGGTATTATAAGTTTGATTGGCCCAAGAATTATGTAACACCTCGAAATATTGGTTTCCCACATAGGAAAGTATATGGATCTTCCTATCTCGCCGAGAAGAGTCGATCTAGCTATGTATGTCCATCTGTCGTCTGTCCATGTTAACTTGTAATCAAGCTACAGGTCGCAATTATGAAACCGGTCAGAATAGAACCCTATTTCTTTTGCAGATGATCTCACGATATTAAGGGGCTAAAATGGACCAAAAACTGAAAAATTTCCTGATTTTGCAGTTACATTATAGGCCACAACTATGAACCAAAGGACACGGGAAATTACATGGAGTTAGAGGTTAGACCTGGGCAGCAGCCTACCAATTTGGGCGGCCATCGGACAATATTTAGCGGGTAAAGTAGACCCTAACTTTAATGTAAGTAAATAGAAAAATTTCCATTAACAGGCGAATATTTTTAACCCTAGCTAATCACTACATTAAAAGGTCACTCCTGGACCATTAAACGATGCTGTTAGCCAAGAAATCGGACTATATAACAAAATAGGAACATATATATGTAAAAGAATTGATCTTATTATTCTGCTCATAAGTCAAGAACCACTGGGTCGATTTTCACAATTTCCCTCAATCTGAATGGTATCTGGCCAGAAAAGGATAAAATCTAAGGAAAATCTTGGAAAAAAATACCAATAAATGAGTAAATCTTTGTTACATTTTTATACCCTACACCACATAGTGGTGTGTCTTTGTGCATTTGTTTGTAACATGGAGAAGGAAACGAGATAGACCCATAGTACTTTTGAGAACCTTCATAGAATCACTTTCTGAGTCGATTTATGCATGTCCGTCCGTCTGTCCGTCCGTCCGTCTGTCCATGTATTCTTGTGAACAAATGCAGGTCGCATTTATTATCCGATTGAGATGAAATTTTCCAAACAATATTTTTTTGGCCAAGGGACGAACCCTATTGCAATTGGTGAGAATCGGATCAAATTTTAGATATAGCTCCCATATATATCTTCATCCGATTTCGGGTTAACATGAGCACCATATGTCCACTATCAGTCCAAATTACCTGAATTTTGGCACACCAACCGAGTTCAGCCTAGAAGCAAGTATATCAAATTTGGAGAAAATCGGTTCAGATAGCTATAGCTCCCATATATATCTTTCATCCGATTGTGATCTTTAAGTCCCTCACATTCCTACTATGCACTCCACAACCGTGATATTTGGTACCAGGTATTAGATGGAGCACAGAAATAGCTGTTTTAATTTTATCGAAATCGGTTCAGATTTGTATATAGCCTCCCATATATATCTTCATCCGATTCGGGTTAATTGACCACCAAATGGCCAATATCAGCCCCAAATGGCCCGAATTTTGGCACATGTGACCGAGCTTACCCTAAAGCAAATACAACAAATTTGGAGAAAATCGGTTCCAGAAACAGCTATAGCTCCATATATATGTTTATCCGCATTTGGTGTTTAAGCCTCTCACATTCGTAATATGCACTCCCAATAATGATATTTGGTACCAGATATAAGATAAGCCCAGAAAATAGCTGTTTGTCATTTTATCGAAATCGGTTCCGATTGGATCTAGCTCCCATATATATCTTCATCCGATTTCGGGGTAATTGACCACCAAATGGCCAATATCAGCCCAAATGGCCCGAATTTGGCACATTGTGACCGGGATTAGCCTCTACAGCAAATACAACAACTTTGGAGAAAATCGGTTCAGAAACAGCTATAGTCCCATATATATGTTTATCCGATTTTGGTGTTTAAGCCTCTCACATTCGTAATATGCACTCCACACGTATGACTATTTGGTACCAGATATAAGATACAGCCCGAAATAGCTGTTTGTAATTTTATCGAAAGCGGTTCAGATTTGGAATATAGCTCCCATATATATCTTCATCCGATTTCGGGTTCCTTGTGCACCAAATGGCCCGATATAAGTCCAAATGGACTGAATTTAGTACATCGGACCAAATTCAGCCTAGAAGCAAGTGTATCAAATTTAGTGAAAATCTGTTCAGATATAGATCTAGCAACCATATATATGTTTCATCCGATTTAGTGTTTTAGTCCCATACATTCGTAATATTCACTCCACAACCCGTGATATTTCGTACCAGCTATTAGATGGACCACAGGAATAGCTGTTTTGAATTTTATCGAAATCGTTCAGAGATAGCTATAGTTTCGTACAATGCACGATAGAATTAGATAGATTTTGATTTTGTACCAAATATCTCATAGAGCTCTGAAATGCCCTGTATAAACCTTTTTTACGAGAGCTTTACAAAATATGCATAGTGGTGTAGGGTATCATATAGTCGGCCCCGCCCGACTTTGAGCTTTCCTTACTGGTTTTCAATGTATGTCATACTTTTTATCGCATCCGATTTTTTTTCAATTTGACTTACAATTTTTAAATTGAAAATTTTCTAAATTTTTTCACTTCTCAACACTACGCTTTGAGTATATTGCAATTATCGTCCGATCCTCACGAAATTTGCGTGGGGGTAGCGTTAGGGTCAGAATTAAAGCCTAGGGTTCATCTATAGGGGTTCAAATGGACTAAAAAAATTAATTTTTCTTATTTGTAGTCGCCACAAATTGAAAACTAATCGACACGGATTTTCGCATCAGAGAGAGTTAAGGACAGGGGAGAAGTCTAGCATTTCGGATGACCATTTCGTGTGAATTGTTTTGAATACAACACGACGGAGTACGTGAATATTGGCCAAATCCCCCGAGTCTGGGCAGAGCTCCTGACATTATTTCAAAACAAAACCTTCAAAATGGACTTGGATATAAGGAAACTTCGAACATATTGTAGTGTTGTAGGGTATCACATGGTCGGCCACGCACGGCTATAGCCTTTGCTTACTTGTTTTGTGTTAAAACCGTATTAAATGTGGGTTTGATCAAAAATCTCCAACAAATCATCATTTTAGTGAATGACAAAAATGGGATATAATGAATCCACATGTTATGGTTCCTATTTTATATATTTTGAAGGTCTTGACTAAGTTTTCCAATTTATTTCAAATCTCGTATAGTGTTTATTAACCTCAAGAACGTATTTACACAGATTTTTGAATCTATTTAATTATATAGAGATATAAAAATTTAAATTTCGATATATGAGAAAGAAAACTTGTTTAGAAATCAAATTAGATTATTTAATTGTCTGTTGCAGTTGAAAGTGTCAGACACTCGAATTGATTCTTTTGCGGCAAGTCTTCTACATACTCCGACACATGATAAATTCGGCACATGGCATTGTTATTATTTTTTTGTTGGGTTAAATTTATGTCTTTTCAAAATTTCTACCGCGTCTAATGCCAACCGCCAATGTCGATTTTTGTATATACCACCAGACATACATTGGTATATACATTCACTTCATATTCAAGTGGATTGTCAGCGAGATTCAAACAAAACGACATTAACGGGCAACACGACGGCCACAAGCCTCTGCTGCCACACTAACTGACATACTCAAGAGATACCGAGAGATGAAGTGAAAAAAGTGTAAAAGAAAAACTGGTCTTTTTCTTGACACTTTACAGGCAGGCTGCCAGATTCAATGCTAGAGAAGCGTGCATTTTGCCGCCTTCCATGTGGACCCAGAAAAAACCCAAAAAAAAACAAAAACTCGCTTCCAAAGTGCACGAAAATCTCCAAGCGATAAAAACGCGCCACCACACTCCAAGTTTGTTAATCATCGACACTGCTCAAAGAAATGTTGCAGTAATAGACAAATTGCGTTGGCTGTTAAATGTTGTATTCCCAACAACTACAGCAAAGCGGCAGCCACAATAATACAACAAAAATAGAAAGAAACTGAAATTGTTTAATTGTAAAAAAGTGTTAACGATTTTCAATCCATCCGCTTGGCTGTCCGTCCGTCCTTCCATCTCTTTAGATGGTCTGTAATTTGTATTTCCCATTTCGAGATGCCAGTTGATGTGATGATGATGGAATATTTGGAAAAAGTGGAGGACGATTTGCCTTCATCACACAAACACACACTTACACACTGAAACAATTTCACAGTTTTAAAGTTTCGACCGCGTCAGCGCATTTCTTTCCACCAGCCTTCAAATTTATTTCCATTTAATCATCTGTAAAAGTGTTAAATGATGCATTGTTAACAGTAGTGAACGAAGACGAAAAGAAGTGGAATGTCATCTTTTGGAGATGTTGCCACCAGCACCGCTGCAAGTACTCGGTTAGACCACAGACGGCCGGTCGGCCCCACACCAGCTATTCAGCTATTAAAATGGTGTTAAAGATCACACTTGATGTTTTATTTGATTTTGTTTCATCGTTTTTTTTTTTTTCACTTTTTCTTGGCAAATGGATATTTTACACTTCTCTTGAAATATCAGGTTTATTTCAATGAGATTTCCTTAAATAGAAATTTCCGTTGATTATGGATGTAAGAGAAGTTGAAATTGAGGTTTTTATTATCAATTTGTAGCAGGCTATTGTGAAGAATGATATGTAGATAATTCAGAGATATGTTCTGAGTCTGATGTGTCAAAAATTGCCAAAAACAAGTTAAAAAGGAGAAACGGATTGATATATCCCTTCAGCCTATGGCCTGCCTATAAACCTATAAATTATACGCCAATAAATGTTGTGTTTCAAAATATTTATGGAAGCTACCAAATGTTCTTAAAAATTCAAACTTAAACAGTAAAGAAAAGTCACAATTGAGCTGAGACGACTATAAGATACCCTTGACCACTATGCATATTTAGTAGAGCTCCCGTAACAAAATAATTTATTTGAAGTATATCATATCACCTATCATATATATAGTTTCCGAATCTGAATCTGAATTCTGAATCGATTTTCACTAAATTTGACGGAGACATTTAATCTTTTATACCAAATAACATTGCTATAGTGTGCATGATATCACTTCGAGAAGGATTATATAAAAAAATATATATCGGAGCAGAGTTCCACTAAATGTAAACGTACGTCCCGAAATTCCCTCCATTTGGCTGATATAAGTCATTAGTTGAACAATGAACTTGAACTCGGATTGAGGATATATAGATATAGCTCCATATTAAAATATTTGCCGATCTCGATAAAATTTGCCAAAGGTTACCAATATGTTACCAAACATCTTTGTTGTCGAATTCATATTACGAATGTGAGGGAGGTAAACACCAATCGGGTGAAACATATATATGGCTTCTATAGTTATTTCTAATACGATTTTCACCAAATTTGATGTACTTGCTTCTATACTCAATTCAGTCGGATATATCAAAATACATGACTTTTGGACAGATATTGCCATTTGGTGCACAATTAACCCGAAATCGGTTGAAGATATATATGGGAGCTATATCCAAATGCATATTACGAATCTGCAGGGCTTAAACACCAAATCGGATGAAACATGGGAGCTAAAGCTATATCTGAACCGAATTTTACCAAAATGTTGTAATTGCTTCCAGACTGAATTTGTTTGGATGTGCCAAAATTCGGGTCATTTGGACTTATATTGGACATTGGTGCACTGGTTGGTTTTAAGTCCCTCACAAGCGTCATATGCAATCCACAACGTTGGTTATTTGGAACCAGATATCAGATACAGCCCAGAAATACCTCTGTCAAATGTTATCGAGATCGGTTTTGATTTGGATGTAGGTTCCCCATTTCGGGTTAATTGTGTATCAAATGGTTACTATCAGACCAAATGGACTGAATCTTGGTATTTCCTAATGAATTCATCCTAGGAAAAAGTACTTCAAATTGGTGAAAATCGGTTCCGATACAGCTATAGCTTCCATATAGTGTTTTACCTGATTTGGGGTACCAGATCTTTGGTACTAGATATCAGATATAGATTTGTATTTTTGACTTTTCGTAACTTGTTTTAAATTCACGATTTTCTGAAAAAATGTAAAAAACATAATTTTTGGGCAGGAGATGCTTCAGAAAAAAAGAATACGTTAAAAACACAAATGTTGGCCTGGGGGTCTGTAAAAATGTCTTAAAAATCCACGAATTTAAATTATGAGGTGCTTAAAATGAATTTCGTAATAATCGTATCCTCAATTAAATGTTGTGTGGTTTTTTACTGTTAGCCTATTACCGGTACAAAGGCGTTGTGGGTCAATGCTTGTTAATATTTCAGGAGGTACGTATGGTACGCAACAGTAAAAAACTACACAACAATTGAATTGAGGATACGATTATTACGGGAAAATATGTTGCTACCTCGAATTCTCTAATTACAACGGAAATGTTACTCAACTTTAAAAGATTGAAGATTCTTGCACCCTGGCATTTGGTATGAAATTAATAAATCCGAAGGACGAGCCCTTTGTAAATTTGGCATGTTCCTGCTTTTCTCATGGTCAGCTGTTCCTGGCATGTTCACGCGTTTCTAGACCGAGCGATTTATTTGTTTACACATTAAATGTTTGTTGCATTAAATATGTGGAATCGGCCGAGAATATATACGGGGGCTATATCGAAATTTTAACCGATTTATAATTAATTGTCAAATTTATTATTGTAACCAAATTCCGTCACACATTCTGAATTTCATTGGAATCGAACATACATATCGTGGTTTGGTGCATAACATACAAGAAATCGACCGAAAATATATATGAGAGCTATATAAAACTGAACCGATTTAAATATAATTTGACAATTTATTTTCCGATCCAATTCCGTCACACATTCCAAATTTTATTGAAATTTGACATACATATCGTGTTTGGGGCATCGAATAAACGAAATCGGTCAAAAAGATGTATGGGAGCTATATTCCAAAATGTGCCGATTTCAATATTATTTGGCAAATTTATTTTTCATTCCGTCACTATTCCATATTACATTGTAATCGAGCATACATACACGATATGTGTATCAAATAAGCGAAATCGGTCAAAAATATATGTTAGAGCTATATGCAAATCTGAACCGATTTCATATTATATGGCAAATGTATGTTCGTTTTCAATTCCGTTACATATTCGAAATTTCGTTGAAATGGGAGCTATATCCAAATCTGTACCGATTTCAATATAACGTGGCAAATTTATTTTCGTTCCAATTTCCGTTACGAATTCCAAATTTGGAGACTGTATTTGTAATCGATCAATAGATATGTTCATATAAAATCAAAATTTATGGCAGTTACCTCCAATTCTGATGCTATACCTTCAGTTCCAAGTGGAATTTCAAAAATTTGTATGGTGCATGTTACCTTCAGGCGATGATGTATTATACTTGGAAATTTTCAGGAAAATCTGTGCAGCTGTTTCTGAGTCCAGCACGCATTGCAGCACGTCTATGTCCCCATATCCACTTCAATAAATACTAATCATACCACTCGTTATGTTAGAAACCAATATTATTCTCCCGGTTGTATCGCTGTCATATTCTGTCAGTAAAAACTTTTTTAATTTCAATCCAAAATTTTCGTTAAATCGATTTTTTTTGCACATCTCTTGTCCTTATCAATATGTAAAGCCTTCCATTGCAGTTTTTCATGTCTGCCAACATATTTCCCTATTATTTTCAGCTCATTAAATATATAATTATTATCGTTATTATATACATATTACGCGGATATTAACGATAGATTGCCATTACAAAAAAAAATAAATAAATAAAAAAACAAACAAAACTGAAAACGAGAACACTTTCCAAACCTATTTGTTGCACAGCAAACATACATGTATGAAGTGAAAATGGCGTTGTAATTAAAAACAGATTCCAGATAATACCCAAATTAACAATGCTCAAAAAAAACACACAAGACCTTGGATTAAAAATTTTACATGTATAACAGCGTGTTACGAATGCATAAAATTCAATTTAATTCCCTGGAACATGTTGGAGGTTGCATCAAACAATGGTGGAGGCCAAAAAAATTGACTTCAATGTAAGTTTAAGCCTCTTTAAGACCTGCAAACACCTCCCCGAATGACGGCAGGAGGGGGAGAACAAGGGCGACAATTTTGTTGTTTTTGTATGTAACATATAACAAAATGTTTTTCGTAAGCCATTTTCATTAATGCATTTTCACTGCAAGCAACGAACAAATAACACCAAACATGTTAGGGGCAAAATGGGTATTAGAGGAAAACGACATTATTACACAGTAACATGTTCAACACTTTTGACCTCAATTTTGTTGTTAACAAATTTTCTATTTTCAAAACGACCAACAAAAGCCAACAACAACCGGCAAATGCCAAAACAATCAATATTAAGTCCACCATACATGCATGCATGCCTCGTCCATGGGTAATAGTTTTCAGTTTAGTTTCAATTTCATCCAAAAACAAACTGCCCATTTTTTCCTCACTTTTCCAAGGAATTGTTAAGTTTTCGTTTCTGTTGTTTTGTGATTTGTTGTTTTGTTTTTCGTTTCGTATTTTAGAAAACTTTAGAAATCTAGAAAAAGAGACCGCCGCTCCTCACAAGATACATTACAGTCGGATGACATTTTTGACATAACACAAGTGCGTTGTAATAATGAGTATCATTTATCTCCTCTGCAGATATAATATATTAACATTTGCCTACAATACAATCGCCGAAGAATGGTCGGTCGGGCCGTCAGCCGTTCTTTAGAGCAAACAAAACGTCTGTGTGATGATATATAACGGCTCAATGGCGGACGCGGCAAACTGTAAATGCCTGCCTTACGCACTCACTCTACTTTATCATTTTGGTCACACCATGCCAACATCATTATCATCCACTTCATTATCACCAACAACAATAACAACGCCACACAAAAGCAAAGCGAAAACAATCTAAGCTCGAAATAGTTGCAACAAAAAAAAAAAAAAAAAAGAAACAAAACCGCCTCACAAAAAAAAGCTTGACACTTTTGATAGCATCTTTAAGGTATCCGCCATCACCACCAACCATCCAACTGGCCACAATCAGACAAAGATTCCGAACTATGATGCCAGACCGCTTTCATGTGGTCTACGCGGCGTGTGAGAGTAATGAAAATGTTCTTAGAAACAAATACGTTTTTTTGGTTTTATTTTTTTGTTGACCAAAAACCACAAGTTATTGTTGTAATGTTGATGATGATGATGACGAACTGTTGTTGCCTATACTTTGGCTTACTTACCTGGCCATACCGTGCCGCTCCGTACCCTTTTAAGATAAACAATTAAACTTAAAAGCACGTTCACACATTTTAAATTTATTCTTTAAGTTGGCTTTATTGCAGAGATAAGTTGGGTTCTGATGACAAGAGGAAGATCCCAAAGGGGATGTTGGTCATATGAAAGCTATATCTGAATTTAGCATAGACTTGAATAAAATTTTCCGTAAAAACCTAAAGTTTTTTACAAACACCAAATTTAGGAAATTGTGAACATTTATGGAGAAGATATCAGAAAGTGTAAACTAATTATATTCTAACCTGGTCCAACAACTTTTTGAACAAGAATTGAGGCCCAATAAAACATCTGCAACAACACATGCCCGCTGACACTTTCCAATAAAATCTCAAAAAGATTACAATGAAAAAGATCTTCTTGGTAGGCCGTAATTATGTAAAAACAACCAAAGAAAGATCAAAAGTCGGACGGACCGTCTTTATGATAATCCTGGCCACCGTCGTAGCCCCCTCCGAAAACGAATTTTTTAGATATTTTTAGGAAATTCGACTTGAAAGTATATTTTTTTAATTGGTGCCCAATAAACTTGAAATTGATAAATATATACATGGGAGATATATCCAAATCTGAACCGATCTCGATAAAATTAGGCAAAAAAAAATCTAGGCCAAATTCGGTCTATAAAATCGAAATCTGACGAAGATATAGATGGGAGCTTCATACAAACCCCATAATTTTTTTTTTAATTTTATTGAATGAAAGCAAGAAATGCCGGAAATAGCATCAAATTTTAGAATAACTTTAGATTTGGTCCCCTTGGGCACGAATTATGACCTTTAAACGGCCAATGAAGCCGTCACACGCTGCCCGAATGCTGATCTGCGGTATTTTAGCTCATTCCTAGCGAAGCGCTTGCCTGAGGTGATTGACACTTTGGTATTTTTTTGTGCCAACCTTGGTTTCCAAAATACGCCAGACACAATAGTCCAACGGATTTGTATGCGGAGATTTTAGTGGACATTGTGCGCAGTAGATGACGCGAGGAACCTCATTTTGTAACCATTCTTTGGTGGCGTGTGCTGAGTGCGATGGCCAAAATGTTTGCGTACTCAAGGCTTTAATACAACCTTCAGAATATTTTCGCGATAATATTCGGCATTTGTTCTGATGCCACGGTTGATTAGTACGAGCGGAGAACGACCATCGGCTGTTATGGCGGTCCACACCATCCACATGGCCGGCGCTTGAGTTCTGTTGGCCTAACGAAGGTGCACATTTTCAGCTGACCTCTTTGGCAAGTAAACACGATCATTTTGTTTGTTTACAAACTGCTGGGCAACGAATTTTCTCTCATCGGAGAAAACCAAATCGGCAGTTCACCACTTTCGGCCCAGCGAAGCAACTCTTCAGCTCTGTTGATTCTATTTCTTTCTGTTGCGGTGTGAGTTCTTCCACTTTTTGGAATTTCAATGGCTTTACCCCGAGTTCATTTTTCAATATTTGCCGAATGGAATATTGCGATAAGTTCAGCTCACAAACCATTTTCGGCCACTGCAACGCGAGTTTTGATCAAGCCGCTTCTTTATTTTCGAACCATTTCTGCTGATGTGGCGTTTTTCTTCCGTCCACTTCATTAACGTCGGACTACGCTACCAGTATCACGGTAACGAGCGATGGTACGAGACACAAAATTTATTCACATTTAAATGCTGGAGTGCTCTAACGATAGCCAAATATAAAGAAATCACATTATGACATTTGAATTCCATCACGAATAACTTTTTTTTCTACGAAATTCTCACCAAAATGCTTTTGTGCGCTTCTTAACAATATTGCAGTTTTTCATCTGACCAAGGATATGGAAGCTGTATCTAAATTTGGACCAATTTCAGTTCATCCTAGGGCCATATCGCATGTGAGGCATGCATAATATGCACTCCATCAATGATCTTTGGTACCAAATGTCAGATACATTGCAGAAACACCTCTATTAAATTTTATAGTGATCGGATCATGTTTGGATGTAACTCTCTATATATCATCTTCCGACAAATAGTTTATTGTGCATCAAATGGCTAATATAGGTCTTAATTAACTAAATCTTGGCAATTCAGACTAAAAACGAGTACTTCAATTTGAAAATCGGTTAAGATATAAGTATGGCTCCCATATACATGTTTCATCCGATTTGTGTTTTTAAATACCCCACATACATAATATGCACTCCACAACAATGTTCGTGGAAATGGGCCATGTAGGTCCACATCTTCGTATATCCCCCATATAACGGTACCTCCCGATAATCGGTATTTTGATGATTTTAGCGACATTATTTACCGGAATTGTTTCAGAATTGGCATTTGAAGTTTGTAATGGATACTACATCCTAAAAACAGAATATGGACCATGTAGGTCCACGTCTTCGTATAGCCCCCATATAACGGTTCCTCCCGATATAAAGTATTTGATGATTTTGGCCACATTATTTACCGGAATTATTTCAAATTTTGCATTTGAAGTTCGTAATGGATACTACAGCCTATGTCAGAAAATTGTCTGTGCAGGCTTATAACGAAAGTTGCGTATGCAGGTCTACATCGTCGTATAGACCCTAATATACGGCTACATTCGTAATTTTTAAGATTTTATTAGAATTTTTAATGGATTTTAATTTTTTGAAAATTGTCAAATTTGTACCAAATGGTAGAGGGTATTCAAAGTTCGGCCCGGCCGGGCTTACAGCATTTTTACTTGATTTTTTTTTATATTCAACCGATTTTTTTCCATTTGGTGAAACTTTGTCCGGTATATGTATTACTCGAATAAATATTTGTAATATAATTCTTATCGAAGTCATATCATGCACGATAAAGCAATGTTATTTGGTACTAGGGGTAAAAAAAGCCTCCGTCAATGTTGTTAAAAATCGATTAGTCAAAATTTTGGAACTATATCCAATTATAGTTCCTAAATTGTGACTAATCTAAAACCATGATAAACATTAAAATAAAGTTCAAAGTTGGTATGATCTACGTCACATTAATTCCCAATATAAATTTTTTGTGACGGGAGCTGTACTATGTACGTATAGTGGTGTAGGGTATCATATAGTCGTGCCCTCCCGAATTTTGACCTTTTCTTACTTTTTAATTTTAAATTTAAATTATATAGATAAATGTTTTAATGTCTTGATTTTGGAGTTAGTGTCCAAATATGTAAGGAAGATAACACTTTTAGAAGAGGCATGGTAATATGAAGCCATATAACCTAAATAGGATCTAGACCAGATATTTTACTTATGTTTTGATAACATCAATATGATATTTTCTTTATTGAGCTTTGGTAAAAAGTTGTCACGTATTTTCCTTAATTGAATTGCCTATAAGTGTCATGTTTCTTTTTGGCGTTGACAGTCTTTTCAATATATCATTCTGTGAGTCATGATATTCTGGTCATATTTTCCAGTAATTATTAAACCAACATGTATGTTTCTACAGTCCATTACAAAACTATTGAAATTATTGGAAAAAAAAAATAATACTGATTTATGAGAGAAAGTTTTGAAGAAAAATGGTCATTACCATCAATATTGTTTTGTATTTCAATTTAAAATAGTTTTCCTCTAAACAAACAATTCAATTCCATTTTTGTGTGACATGTAGAAGAACTGGAGCCGCTCCAACTTCAACACCACCACCACAAACACTACCAATATTGGTAATTGCACGGAGTTTGGTCATCTATCATCAGCTTTTGTCATTTGCCATCTTAAGCCCTGGGTCACGTAGCAGCAATGCCATAATGTTGGCAACTTACATTTCCTAAATTGTTTGACAGCCAACAACCGAAACCCTATCAATACAATTATGAATAAAAATAACCGTTAATATGCCATAGAAATAAAGAGACAAAAGACCAAAACCAAATGACAAATTTACAAAATACACCTTCAATGTGAAACATATAAAGCAAATAATTTCCCATTTAAAATTCCAAATGTGGAATTCCAACCAAAAAGCCCGTCCGGCAGAGTAAAGGGAAATGTACATGTCTCATTTTTTATGAAATTATGGTAAAATGCTTGCACTCTCATATTCATATGCACCAGAAAATTATGGTGTCTCCAGCCCCCCCTCTCAAACTATCACTCAATGTTGGTTCTCATAACGATCTGGAATTCTCAAACGTTACAAAGTGTTTTGAATGGAAACAAAAAAGTGGAGAAATGAAAAAAATGAAAACCCACAAAAAATCAAGTACAGAAAACCCTTATAAGGGGCCCTTATGTCTGTCTGTCTCTCTGAATGTTTAATAGTTAAGGCAGGCCCACCAAATGCATTCGGCGAAAACAACACAACGACAATGACTACAAAATATGACAATTTCATTAGAAAATCTACTACGTCAATGTCAAAATTTATAACAAAAGACATGTTCAAAATTACATGACAAGTTTAAGGTAAATGAAGAAAAGTCGTCGCCATCGTCGTCATCGCGGTCGTTGTCGTCTTTGTCGTTGACGTTTACTTTTGCTCTTAAGCTAGGCTTTGTTGTAACGTCTTTCCAGCTTAAAGTCATGAAACTAACAATAACAACAACGACGACGACATCAACCACACAGAAAACGGTAATAACAAAATATGGTTAAATAACCGAGCGAAAAAAGGGTAGAACAAGTTACTCGTAATAAACACACAGACAAACCTTGAAAGGACAGACAGCCTGACAGACAGACAATCAGAGACACTCACTCACTCGCTCGTATGTGAGAGATACAAAGTTGTGGAAAAAAGTGACTAAATGACTACATGCTTCAAAAGCCTTACAAAAGCCGTGTGGCCAAAAAAAACAATGTGTTTTATGACAGGGCCCAACCCGAGTTCTCCCCAGCCTCCTCTACACACAAGAATCGGGGAGCTGCAGCATAAAGTACCAACCATCCAGCCAGACAGACAACTGAAACAATAGTTAAGTAGAACGTAAAACAACAATAAATGCAAGACACATAGAAATGACCAATAATAAAAAGATGTACTCCATCCGCATACGGACTGACATAAATGAAAGAACCTACAACATGCACACACACACACATACGGATATGTGTACTCGTATGTATGTTACGAACATAATGTTTGCGGTTCGGGCGAACGGAATTCTTCCATGGTGAGTTTGACTGTGAAAGATGAAATCACAACAACATGACCAACAATGGTGTTTATGACCAACACCAAAACAGGTAAAAAAATTTCATATTTTAGACAAGACAATTAGAAAAGATTCTGCAGAGATTTTTTATTATCAATTCCATGGAAGACGATGTATTAAAATGGTAATAAAACAAGGGCTTGACAAAAAGAGGAATATTATGATTTATGAAATAACAAGGAATGTTGTATGGAAAGAGATTTTATTAAGGCATGGATATGATAGAATTAATTTGTAGATTTGGAAAGATAGAAATAGAAACAGGAGATAGACAACTTTAGGAGCAAGGTCTAAATCCCCGAAAAGCCATCAACTTCTTCAGGAATGAAACACCTTTGATCATGATATACACGCATCATAATCTCGATTGCAATATCTCTTATGATTTCTATTTTATTATATCCTCCACATTAAGGTATATCTTTAAGTCATGCAAATATCCCGCTTTTTAAATATTTAGTTTTTTTTTCTATCAATACAAGTAAAAAAGCTTTAATTTCGGCCAGGACGAACTTTGAATACCCACGGAACGAATTTGGCTATTTCAAAAAAATAAAAACCCGATTAAAAGTCCATTTAAATCTTAAAGAAACTGAATGTAGCCGTATGTATACGACGGCGTGGACCGGCATAGGCAACTTTTGTCATAAGCCATTGCAATATTCAAATGCGAAATTTGAAAAAAAAAAAAGATAAAAAGCAGTAAGTTTGGCCGGGCCGAACTTTGAATACCCTCCACCTTTGGAACGAATTTAAAAATGTTCAAAAAATAAAATTCTTAAAAAATTCTGTTAAAATTGGGATCTATACGACGTGGACCTACATAAGCATTGTTTGTCATAAGCCATTACCATTACCATTTGAAACAATTCCATATTCAAACTCGAAACTTAAAATAAACAGTGAATAATGTAGTTAAAACCGTCAAAATATCGCATATAGAGAGGTACCGCTGTATCGGAGCTGTGCAAAGACCTGCACCTGCTTAGACAATTATCTGTCACAGGCTGGTAGCGTCCATTACGAACTTCAAATACCACATCTCAAACAATTTCGATGGGTGTTGTACCTAAAATCGTCAAAATACCGAATATAGGGAGGTACCGATATATGGGGCCTATACGAAGACCTGGACCTACATAGACAATTTCTGTCACAGATTGTAGTTCTCATAACGAATTCCAAATACGTAATTTGAAACAACTCTGGTGAATAATGACGCTAAAATCATCAAAATACCGAATATTGGGAGGTACCGTTATATGGAGGCTATACGAAGACGTGGACCTACATAAACAATTTTCTGTCTTAAGGTGTAGTATTTTTCGAACTTCAAATACCAAATTTGAAAAAGTACCGTTAAATAATGTCGCTAAAGTCATCAAAATACCGAATATATGGAGGTACCGTCATATGGGGGCTATACGAAGACGTGGACCTGCACAGACATTTTTCTGTCTTAGGGTGTATCATCCATTTCGAACTTCAAATAGCAAATTTGAACCAATTCCGGTGAATAATGTCGCCAAAATCATCAAATACCGAACATAGGGAGGTACCGTTATATGGGGGCTATACGAAGACGAGGACCTGCATAGACAATTTTCTGTCTTAGAGTGTAGGTGTTATGTCTCTGTTCCTTTTTTTAACATGATAGACCTATAGTTACTTTTGATGATCTTTTGGGTCGATTTATTCATGTCAGTCCGTTCGTCCATGTATTTTTATGAATGACATTTTCCAAACAATATTTGTTTGGCTTAAGGATGAACCCTATTGAAATAGCTGAGAATCGATTCAATTTATATATAGCTCCCATATATATCTTCAAGCGATTTCGGGTTATTGTGCACCAAATGGCCAATATCAGTCCAAATGACCTGAATTTTGGCAATACCGATGGAATTCAGTCTAGAAGCATGTACATCAAATCAGTTCAGATATGGCTATAGATCCCATACATATGTTTCATCCGATATGAGGTTTTAAATCTCTCACATGCCTATATGCACTCCACAACTATGAGCTATGACACCAGATATCAACTACAGCTCAGAAATTAGTGCCTAAAATTTTGTCAAGATCGGTGAAGATTTCGATGTAGCTCTCAGATATATCTTCAAGCGATTTCGGGTTAATTTTGCAGCAAATGCCTAATTTGCAAATGGCGTGAAATTTGGCGAATAGTGCACCAAATGGGCAATATCAGTCTAAATGACCTGAATTGTGCACTTCCGACCGCATTCAGTCTAGAAGCAAGTACTTTAATTTTGGTGAAAATCGATTCAGATACAGCTGTGGCTTCTATATATTTATGGTTCATATGATTTGGGGCTGTATCTCTCACCTGTGTAATATGCACTCACAACAATAATTTTTGGTACCAGATATCAAATATTGCTCAGAAAATAAATTTTAAATTCCACAACAGTGATATTTGGTACTAGAAATCTATAGAGCTCAGAAATACTTTTGCAAAATTTTATCGAGAACGACTAAGATTTCGATATAGCTCTATATCCTTAATCCGACTTCAGGTTTATTGTTCAAACATGGCTAATATCTGCCCAAAGTGAGTGAATTTCAGGACGTAGGTTTCCATTTGCCCGAACTCGGCTCCGATATATATTTCTTTTATTTTTTTATAAAATATCAAAATTTCTCCGTCAAATTTAGTGAAAATCGATTCAGAATTGTACATGCCTCCCATATATTAGTTCTCTCTAAAACGAAATTATAACTGCTCTAAAGCCAAATGTTGATAGGTCGTATGCTCTACTTCAACAAATTCTTTTGTTACGGGAGCTCTACTAGATATTCATAGTGGTGGTGTGATATAGTCGGCCTCGCCCGATTTTTGTCCTTTCCTTAGTGGTTAATAATGAAATGGTATTATTATGTCACTATTATTTTTGGTGGTTTTGGGTAATGCGATTTTGCAATTTATTCCTCTAATTTGATCACATAAGGTTTAGTTTGGTGTATAATAACAATGTAGAAAATATCAGTCGGTTGGCCAACAAAAATAGCCCTTAAATCCTCAAATTTTATAAAAATCGAGGAATATGTCGAAGAGATGAGACGTGATTTTTGGCCTGAAATCAGCCGTCCATAAATAAATATTTTTACAAAATTGACAATTTTCTATCCAGCATAAATATATACACATGCGGAAGGTGTAGTCAACCAATTATTTACACCTTATTTCATTTCTTTTTTTCTTATTATTTATATGGCTCTTGTGGAAATGAAGTGTCAAAAAGTTGACACATGAAATTTCAAACATCCATATTACTTCCAAGTTCGCACATTCAAAAAAAAGAGAGGAAGAGATAAGTACAAAACAATTTATTCACGAGTGCTCGCTCATAGGCTTCCCTCCTCGCATGAAGATGAAAGTCAATAAGCGACGAAATTCACACTTATGACGGGCAGTGACTCTAGCCGCAAAAGGAAGTCTTAAATCCGTAGCTTAAAGTGAAGTGTGCAAAACACTTATATACATACATAAAACTCATATA
>NW_026712326.1:0-125976 GCF_030504385.1 Musca domestica
TTCAATTGAGGTATATCTTGAAAGTCCATCTACCTTTTCACAGTTATTCCATATAGATGCCACTGTGCAAAGAGTATATCTCTGGCTTGTCGTTTATTTGAGAACATCTCTTTTGTGTATCCGATTGGTAATAATTTTCTCTTTCATATATGTATCTCCTTTCGTCTAACGTTAGAGTAATAGGAGCACTCCAGCTAGGATAGCCAACGCTGCTGTGGACGTAGTGCGATAAGCGGATGCAATTCGTAATGCACACAAACGGTGCACCTTTTCTAGGTGCCCACGTAAATTCTTGCTTCTTGCTATGACATCGCTTAGGATTGGTGCGGCATACGTAACTTGAGCGTACGCTACAGAAGCAATTAATCTCCTGGTTAGTTGGTTTGGACCATTAATGTGGGCATTATTCTAACTAGCTTGTTTGCAGTTATAACTGCTTTCTCAGATACTGTTTTGACGTGTTGTGTAAAAGACAACCTATTGTCGAGAATTACTCTAGATATTTTAGTGAGTTTTCTATTTTAATATCATATCCGTCAACTAATAGCTTTGGAAGATTAAAATTTTCCTTCGAGTTATGAGAATCGCCTCAGTTTTATGGGGGGCAAGGGATAGCTTTTTAGATACAAGCCACCTTGAGATCCTTGACAAACTGTCGTTTGCTGTAATTTCGACTAGTTCTGTTGATGGTGGTCGACGATAAGAGCTATATCGTCAGCATACCCAACTATTTTTGCGCCTTTTGGTAATATTATGTTTAGCAAGCCATCATACATGAGGTTCCACAGGAAGGGACCAAGATGGAACCTTGAGGGACCCCAGATGTTATTTATAGTGCTTGATACCCTCTTCTGTATCATACAACAGAGTTCTATTTCCAGGTAGCTATCGATAATATTGATCAGGTATCCTGATATGTTACGCATCCTTATTGTGTGTTTTATGACATCCCAGTCCGCAGAATTGAATGCGTTCTTGATATCTAAGGTGATTATCGCACAGTATCTCATTTGATTCAAACACATTTTTGCACAATCAACGACTTCCCTTATAGCATCTATGGTGGATTTTCCTTTGATGAAACCGAACTGCATTGGCGAGAAACCACCGCTTATTTGTACTTCTTGTTCTAGCCTGTTTAACAACAATTTTTCTAGGAATTTGCCACATGTGTCTAGCATGCAAAGTGGTCTGTACGACGACGGATTGTCTAACGGTTTGTCGTTCTTACGTAGCAACACTAACTGCTGCATTTTCCAAACTGGTGGAAACTCGCCCTTCCTTAAACATGATTGAAAACATGTTGGAATATTTCTGGCCACGTTGTTCCAACAAGAGATATTATTTCGTTTGGGATTCTATCAGGTCCTGGTGCTTTCCTTTTCTTTAATTTTTGACATGTCTCTATGATTTCTGCGGTGGTAAGGGACTCATAGTTTCTCTCCTGTTGTTCGGGAAATATTTCCCTTCTGTTGTTATACTTCGGAAAAAGAGTTTCAACTATTGTTAAAGCCCACTGTGGATCTCTTATCCCTGGTATAGCACTTCTATTTCCAATTTTCTTTGTGATAATCTTATATGGGAGACCCCAAGGGTCATTTTGCACTTCATTAATTAGTGACTCCCACGATTTTTTCTTTGCATTTTTTATTGCTAAGCGAAGATTTTCCTAGCGACTTTATATAGGCCTGCAGCTTCTATGTCTCCTTTTTTTCTCGTTGCTACCCTTTTTGCTTTGATGCATTTTTTTCGCAAATCAGCAATATCGTTATTCCACCAGTAGACATGCTTTTTGTTGTTAACTACTGGCTTTGTTTCTATCATCCCATTATCGCATGCTTGTGTGAGAACCTTTACAAGCAATTTGCTTGCACTGTTCACAGCATCGTATTCATTGAGATTGACACTACCCTTTAAATCAATAATTTTGTTCTTGCATTTGGAAGTGTTTAGTTTCCTTATGTTCCACCTGGGCCTAGTAGTGTTTGTCGCAGACATCGTATGGTCCATTTCAAACGATATGTATTGGTGGTCACTTAGTGATTCGTCACTTAAAACTTTCCAGTTTAGTACTGCCGGTGCAACTGTTGTTGAGACCAATGAAATGTCGATGATTGAAGTGGCGTTGCCTCTCATAAAAGTAGGAGTATTACCTTTATTGAGTATAGCTAGCCCAAGTGATGCTATCATCTCTCTGACTGCTAAACCTCTTTTGTCAGTTATCCGTGAGTACCATTCGGACGATTTGCTGTTAAAATCTCCAGCAATTAAGACGGTGTATGCTGTAATTTTATGTGCCTTTCCAGTTCACAGATTTTTTTAAAAACTCTTGTAGCTCCATGTTTGGCGAATAATAACAACTATATATGCTCAATTCCTTTGTGTGTATGACAACGAAATTTTCATTGTTCTCCTCAACGCTTTGTATAATTATTCCTGAATTTCTGACATATATCGACGCCTTTGTACTGACGTCTTGGTACCACAGTTTACCTTCACATTTCTTGTATTGCTCGCTGATTAGAATGATATCAGCTTCCATTTCAGAGGCATTTTTTATCATTAGATCTTGAGCTTGCCGTCCTCTTCCTAAGTTAATTTGTAGGATTTTAAATCGCATATCTACAATATGAGCCTGTTCCCATATAGTGATGTGTATTCTCTTGTTTAGCCTCAAGGCATATAACACATCTCATCTGGTTTGGACATGAGTTTGACTTGTGGCCATCAATCCCACATTTTCTACACATCTTGCTACGGTCTTTACCTTGGCAGTTTCGAGCAATATGACTTGTTCTAGACATCTATAACAATGTTTGGCAAAAATTTTTTGCCGTATACGGCATTGGACCAGTCCCACTCTAATCTTTGTACTTTTTAAGAGTGTAGCAGCAATATTGGCTGGTATTTCTACTAATGCTTGCTTAGTTCCTCCATAAAAGTTCCGGATATTGCGCACTTGGATATTACTCCTAGCCTCTGTATCATTGACAGCTTCCACTATACTGCTAATGATTTCTTCTTCGTCGGTCGTTTCTTCCATATCCCTTATATCGATGAAAAATTTTTCAACTCGGGTTTGTATTCTGACCTCTTCGCCAAGTGATGACTTAATGATATTTCTAGCTTTTTGACATTTCCGTCTCTGTTTCCTACCACTATCTGGACGTCTCCTTCCTTGGTTTTACGGATTTTTTGGATTCCAAATCCAATTTCTTCAGGTTTTATCGAAGTTTTCATTTTCTTAACAATATCTGCATAGGTGGAATTGCCGCTATGAATTGTAATGGAATCTCCTTTTCGTCTAATACTGTTCCTTTCACTCTTTTTTTTAACTTTTGCCTTTCTGCGTTCTACCATTGACCATTGAGAGTTACTTTCATATTTATTTTCACTTATTTCTGATTCCTTTTCTTTTGTTTCTTTTCTTTCTGTTTCTCCAGTACGCACTTTTTTATTTATTTTACTTTTCTCGGGAGAGATGGACGCAGTCCTTTTTTGTTTGGCTTTTGGTATTACCTCTATCTCGGTTTGGACCTCTTTGTTTTCCGTTTGTATATCACTATATTTCTGTGAGTCACCTATAACATTGCTCAATGCTATCGCTTCTCGATTTTCTCTGAGCTGTTGGTACAAAGCGACTGCTTGCATCAGGTTGTCGCGAATAGTTTTGTGAATATTTTTCGCTTCACTAACTATGCTGTTCATTGTGCTCAATTTGCTTCCAAGTTTCACAAACGCTTGTTCTTCTGCTATTTTCAGACGCCCGATGTAACCCGCATCGTCATCTGCATTAATTGTAGAGCTAGAAGGTTTTCGCGTTGCCACAGCCGCTGTTTTTGGCGGGGTTCTCTTGACAGTCGCGCTAGGTTTAAATGGGTTAAAAAGCGCTACGTTCACTTCTGCTTCATCATTTATAATTATGTTGTTATTGTTGCTCATGGTTTGGTTAGTGGGTCCAAACTTGAAGTCGTTATCTCAGTTCGATGTGTAGTTACGTTATCTGGTCCCATGGTTGTCTTTGCAAGCAGGGAGGCCATGCAAGGGTTGACGCAAAGTCCTTATGGGAAATTGCGTTCAGAGCCGGACCCGTATAAATCAGGACAAAGTCAACTGAACCTACACCAACAACCTAATGATGACGAAACTGAGAGCGTACTTCAAGACTTCCCAAGTTTTAATAGGACGGAGGCAGGGGTAGCATTAGCCTAGAAGCCATTTCGGTAAGATGTCACTCTACGTACTGAGGTTCCAGAATACAACCACTGTCAGGCCAGGGTATAATTAGTTCGAATAATGTGTTCCAGTATGCCATAATTAAGATCTTACTGGTCTCGATCTTAATGCCAACAATGACGGATAATTTAAGTTACTGCCGCTCCTCCTGGAGTCAGACGCAGACCAGCGAGCCGCCCACTATGGGTCAGACGCTGCTGGATTTTTTGTTGCAGAATCTGGCTGCAAGCCAAACTGGGGTCCGCGGGGTCGTTACGCCCGTTTTCTCTTTCGAGAATACCCTTGCGGGTAGCAGCTCCTCTATAGAGACTCCCTGGCCCAGCAGCTCGTCTATAGAGACTCCCTGGCCCAGCAGCTCGTCTATAGAGACTCCCTGGCCCAGCAGCTCGTCTATAGAGACTCCCTGGCCCAGCAGC
Organism: Musca domestica; assembly: GCF_030504385.1. Taxonomy (NCBI): domain Eukaryota; kingdom Metazoa; phylum Arthropoda; class Insecta; order Diptera; family Muscidae; genus Musca; species Musca domestica. Next base: position 4,653 of record NW_026712326.1, read on the forward strand.
TCGTCTATAGAGACTCCCTGGCCCAGCAGCTCGTCTATAGAGACTCCCTGGCCCAGCAGCTCGTCTATAGAGACTCCCTGGCCCAGCAGCTCGTCTATAGAGACTCCCTGGCCCAGCAGCTTGTCTATAGAGACTCCCTGGCCCAGCAGCTCGTCTATAGAGATTCCCTGGCCCATCAGCTCGTCTATAGAGACTCCCTGGCCCATCCGCTCGTCTATAGAGACTTCCTGGCCCATCAGCTCGTCAATAGCGACTCCTTGGCCCATCAGCTCGTCTATAGAGACTCCCTGACCGTCACGTCAGCTCGTCTATGGAGACTCACTGACCGTCATGTCAGCTCGTCTATGGAGACTCACTGACCGTCACGTCAGCTCGTATTAATACTCCCTAACCTTCAGCTCGCATATTGAGACTTCCTGCCTCTTCAGCTCGTCTATTGAGACTCCCTGCCTCTTTAGCTCGTCTATTGAGACTCCCTGCCGCTTCAGCTCGTCTATTCAGACTCCCTGCCGCTTCAGCTCGTCTATTGAGACTCCCTGCCGCTTCAGCTCGTCTATTGAGACTGCCTGACCTTCAGCTCATATATAAGGACTCCTTGACCTTCAGTTTGTCTATAAAGACTACCTGACCTTCAGCATTCAGATCGTCTATGAAGACTAGCTGTGCTTCTATGAAGACTCCTAGGGCTTCAGCTCGTCTATTGGTACTCCCTGACCTTCTGCTCTCTCAGCTCGCCTATGGAGACTCCCTGGCCATCAGGTCGTCTTTTGACACTTTCTGACCTTCAGTTCTCAGCAGGCATAATTTTGTAAAAATTAAAGAATGATTTCTCCTCTTCTTTTAAAAATTTCCTCACACTTATCCCATTTGAGAGGTACTTGGTTTTAGCTGTAAATACCAAAAAGTTTTCAAGTTTTGTTTTTTGTTCCCCCATTTGTAGCTTTCAAGTGTTTAAATGTACAGCGTTTTGTAACTTGGCCCATTTATATTTGCGAAACAATTTGAGATGATTGTTCTTTTGTTCGGCTCTACCAGGAAGATGTCAATGAAGGAAACAAGTTTTTAAAGCATTACAAATTGCGTAATTTTGTAGAAACAAAAGAATTTCTTGTTCTGCGAAATGTAAAATTTTGGGGTACTGCTGCTGTCTATCGTGGTGTGAGTCGTGGCAATGAGTTCCGTTTGTTATTATGGCAGCAAGGACGAATTTTATGGTACGACATACAAGTGATAATTACGATAAATGAAAAGTACAAATCCGTATTAATTATAAAAGTTTTAAACCATTTAAAGGTCGCGAGAATTGTTTTTGAAATATTGACTCAAACAAGGATGAGTCACACAAATAATATCTGTGATATTCTGCTCATTCATAAGAATATTACTAGTATTCATGTTGGGCGCCACTTTAATAATTATTTTAACTAACAAAAATATTTAAATCCTCTTTTTAATTTTTATACTGATTTCATTTTATAAATTGAAAATTTATCCTACTACGAAAAAAAAGAGCATGTCTCCAATATATTCAATGTATTTTCCTCCATAATCTTCAACTTATTAACTTCGATGATAATATTAATATTTCATTAATAATTAACAAGCGTTTTGCCGTCACATTCTATTAAAGCGAACTTAAACTTTTTAATTACATTTAAATATAAATTATTATATCTATACTTCTTAACGCTATTACGTTTCTACAGAGCTTAAGTTTCAAATTATGCGTACCACAACGCTGCATTGAAACCTCCGGCGAAAAGAGAATTTCAAAGAAAATTGCATGCTAAATGGATGCGCATAGGATGCATAGGATTACATTCACTTGGGCGAGGAACTACCCAAAATTGAGAGGAAGCTATAGCGAACAGCTATAGAGGAGCAGAGGCGATTTGAAATGTTGGATTTAATAACGAGCTTGAATGAAGTCTTTAGATGATCTTAAAAGAAGTTTTCAGAGCGACGTGAACATTCCAATCTTTGAGAAACAGGGAAGGGAAAAGCAACTGTAAAAATGTTTTTTTCTTGGTGTACGGAAATAGAAAAATATGTTCAAAAAATAGTTATAGACAAGAAGGTCCGGAAAAGGCTAAAAAAATATCTCCAGGCGTGCTGAAGCATATGGAGGAGATGAATACTAAGCAACATGGAGTTATTATAGAGAAGAGAAAGAAAGCCATTTTATACCAGCGGGAAACTGGGAAAACTGGTCAAGCTAAAGCCCAGGAAGTTTAAAAATCCGACTAAAAGCAAGGAAAACTATATGCACAAAATGAAGGTTTGGAAGCCCTTATGATGAAGTTCATCGACGATTTGAAGACCAGGAATTCTGTACAGATCTCTCTCTATAAGAGACCCAGAAACATTCTACAGATGAACTGAATAGCCAAGGAGTCTCTTCAGACAAGCTAGAGGTCAAGGATTGTCCATAGACGAGTTGAAGTTCTGGGAGTCCCTATTGAAGAGCTGATGGTCAGGGAGTCCCTATAGAAGAACTGAATTGCCAGTGAGAAGTCAGCGAACCTTTATAGACGAGTTGAATGCCAGGGAGCTCTTATAGATCAGTTGGAGGCCAGGGTCTCAATAGACGAGCTGAAGTTCAGGGATTCTTTAAAGACGAGCTGGAGTGCAGGGAGTCCTTAGAGTCCAGAGAATCTTCATTGACTAGCTGAAGTCTTTACAGACGTGATGGAGTCCAGAGAGTCTTTATAGATGAGTTGGAGATCAGCGAGTCTTTGTAAACTAGTTGAAGTGCAAAAAGACTTTATAGACGAGCTGGGGTTCAGAAAGTCTTTATAGGTCAGCTGGAGTCCAAGTAGTCTTTATAGACGAACTGGAGTCCAGAGAGTGTATGGAGGAGCTGGAGTCTAGAGAATCTTTATAGACAAGTTGTTGTATAGAGAATCCTTAAACATAATGTGTAGTCAAGGAAGTCCTTATAGACGAGAGGGAGTCAAGAGAGTCTTCAGAAAGAAGGTCTCAATAGACGAGCTGGTGGGTCAGGGAGTCTCAATAGACGAGCTTGAGAATATATAAAGACCAACGAAATGCCAAAAGCCTTTATAGATGACCTGAAATCCCGGTAATCTTCAAAGCCCAAGTGAATGCCAGGAAATCTTTATAGATAATTTGATGGCAATAGAGGGGTGGAATCCAGGGAGTTTTCATGGAAAAAGAGAGGGTCCCTTCTCTGGCAACGAGCCAAAGTGAAGTATCAATATATGACCGAATGGTTATCTCTAGAGAATGATAGTCATCAATTATTATTTTAAAACTTACTGTCTTAAAAATCCATGCTTATTGCCCCGAATGACCTTCCCAAAACGGTCCTACATATCCTCACCATTTCCTCTGGTATTCCTTCAGAATATTTCCCAAAAAATGTATGTCTATTGTTCTACTATTCCTTAGGAATCAGTTCAACAGGACATAACACCGGGTAATCTGACGGTCTTTAGAAACACTCATTTCTAAAAAATCCACGTTTTCTACTCTGATTGACCTGCCAAAACTATTCTTGAAGAATAGAAAAGAAGAAAACTCACGTTTATTGCTCTGAGAGGATTTCCGAAAATATTCTTTAAGACTCCTTGCTTTTGGCTCCTTTCTAAAATATTAATAAAAACCTACACATCGGATAGTCCTGCTAAAACTATTCTTAAAAAATCCAAAATACTCGTAAAATCCATGCCTTTTTCTTCGACAGTCCTTCCAAAATATTCTTTAAAAAATTCACGCTTATTACTCTCAGAGGACTTCCATAATTATTATTAAAAAATTCATCCTCGATTATTTTTTTGTGAGGGCTTCCAAAAATATTTTCAAAAAATACAAACTTATTACTCTAAGAGGATTTCCAAAAATATTCGTAGAGGATCAATGTTTAGTAGTCTGAGAGGACTTCCATGAATATTCTTAAAAAAATCCACGCTTTTTACTCTGAGAGAATTTCCAAAAATATTCTTAAGAAATAGACAATAATTACTCTGAGAGCACTTCCAAAAATTCTCTTAAAAAATCTACACCGATTTACTTTGTCAGGACTTTTAAAAATATTCTTAAAAATTCATGGTTTATATGTACTCTGAGAGGACTTCAGTACATATTTTTAGAAATTTCACGCTTCTTACTCAGAGGACTTCCGTAAATATTATTACTCTGATAGACCTTCCAAAAATATTCATAAAATATCCACGCTTATTACTCTGATAGATCTTCCAAAAATATTCATAAAATATCCACGCTTATTACTCTGATAGATCTTCCAAAAATATTCTTAAAATATCCACGCTTACTACTTGAGAGGACTTCCAAAAATATTAATAAAATTCCACGTTTTTTCTTTAAAAGGATTTAAAAAAAAATATTTTTAAAGCCTATGCTTATTACTTTCTATAATCTTCAAAAATTCACGCTTTTTACTGTGAGAGGTCTTCCATAAATATTATTAAAAATCCACGCTTATTTCTTTAAAAAGATTTAAAAAATATTTTTTTAAGCCTTTGCTTAGTACTTTCTATATTCTTAAAAAAAATCACGTTTTTTACTCTGAGAGGTCTTCCATAAATATTCTTAAAAAAATCCACGTTTTTTACTCTGAGAGGTCTTCCATAAATATTCTTAAAAAATCCACGCTTGCAGCTCTAATAGTCCTTTGAAAAATATTCTTAAACATCCATGGTTATTGCTCTGAAAGTACTTTAAAAATTATTCCAAAAAATCTTTTCTAAAATTGTCTTAAAATACATTTCTATTCCACAGATTGTCCTTTCAAAAATATTCTAAAAAATTAAGGTCCTTCCAAAAAATTCTCGAAAAATCCAAGTTTAGTGCTTTCTATGTTCTTCAAAAAATGTCTTTAAGAAGTCAACACTTATAACGCTCATGATTTCCAATAATATAAGTAAAACAAAACCATGAACTATAATACTAATAGTCCTTCTAATAATATTCGTAAAACCTACGCTTATTGCTCTGATAGTCCTTCCAAAAATCTTTTTAAAAATCCTTCCACATTGTTCTGATAATGCTTTCAAAAATAATCTAAAGATACAGGCTTATTGCTCTAAAATCCTTTTCAATATATTCTTGTTCAGATAGTCCTTCCAAGATGTTTTAGAAACTTTGTTTATTGCTCAGATATCCCTCTCAAAATTTGGTAGTCCTTCTAGAAATATTTAAAAAAGTGGGTCCTTCCAAAAACATTCATGACTAAAGAACATTTTGAATGTCCCCAGTCTTTAATTGTCCATTTTACAAGTATTCTTCTTAGTAACCCGCATCCAATTGTCACTTTCTTTGCAATCGGTTAATCTGTGTGTGTGTGTGCAAATGTGCGTACGAGTGTGAAAGTTTGTCTTGTTTAATTCGAATTTATTTTAATTCTTAATTAAATGCACACATACAATTGCACGCTTATTTGAAGCTGGTTTAATAGCTAGCTGGCTGGATTGTATGACCTGCAGTCTGATATCTTTATTGGTTGGCAGGGAGGGGAGAACATTGGATTAAAATGTTATTCATAATCATTATAATCAGTGGCAATTTTTGTTCCGTTCTGTACTTGTTCGTTTCGTGTTAATGCTCTCATATTGTCAGAGGCCTGTCGTGTTTAAGGAGGAGGAGCAGAGGTGCCGCTGCCAATCGCCCTGTCTTTAACAACATTAACATTTATAATTTATACATTTTTAATAGGTGACTTTAATAGTGCATTTACACACATATTTCTTAATCAAATAGTCATATTTATGTTTATTCACTCGCCGGACGTGAAAGCAAATACGAATGTCGATGCGGTCGGCTGGTTGGTTGGGGATATATTTTAAATATTTATCGTTCTTTGTAAAGCGTATGGCGTATTGTCACAAAATGCATTGTGACGACGCGTGCACAATGTATGCAAATTTTCAATTTATTTAGTTTTATTTTTTTTTAATTGAAAGAGGGAATGCTTAACTTATGCCAGTATTTAATTTCTATTATTTGCAGGATTAAAACAGCAAAAACAACAACATTTCATCAGATAAGCAAACGTGAGTGCCGACAACAAGTCTTGCGGTGAATGGTGAAAATTAAGTGGTAAGCTATTGTCTTTTAGTAGTTTACAAATATTAATTACAATACCCTACTCAATTTGGAGAGGTGGCTGGAGGCTTGGTCATATGAGTTGTAATTACAATTAGGGGAGTATTTATCAGGACCAAGGTATATGGTCTTGGTACTTCATCGTATACACAAATTCAAAACATTCACGGCAATAAGGATGAATTTTTAAAGAGTCTTTTTGGATTGACTATCAGTGCAATAGGAGTGGATTTTAAGAATATTTTCGGAAGGACTCTCCAGGTGATAGAAAGGACTATCAGAGTATTAAGAAAAAATTTTAAAGAATATTTTTAAAGGACTATTAGAGTAATAAACGTAGATTTTAAAGAATAGTTTTGGCAGGACTATACGACCAAAGGGAGAGGGGGTTTTTGAATTCGTGGATTTTTTTATAATATTTTTGGAAGTCCTGTCAGAACAATAAAGTTTGAGTTTTAAGAAGACTTTTGACATGACTATCTGTGAATAAGGTGAGGGTTTTTTATGAACATTTTTAAGGACTACTGGAGCAATATGTGAAGATTCTTTAGGAATATATTTTAAAGGACTATTAGAGCAATCACCTATAATTCATCAATACTATTTTTGAAAGGACTATCGTTGCCCTGATAAGAGAGGTAATTTATAAAATTTTTGAAATGACTATCAGAGCAATCATCGAGGATTTTGTGGGAATATTTTTTCGAAAGGACTCTCAAGGATATACTTTAAGGACTTTCAGAGAAATGAGCGTAGATTTTTAAAGAATAGTTTCGGCAGGACAATCCAAACAAAAGGAAAAAAGTTTTTTTTATGAATATTTTTGAAAGAATTATCAAATCAATAAGTGAGGATTCTTTAAGAATATAATTGGAAATCCTGTCAGGGTAATAAATAGGGATTTTTTTAGAATAGTTTTGGCAGGACTATGAGGTAATGACTATTAGAGCAAATATTGTGTTTTCTTAAAAGGTCTATCGGGGGAATTTGCGTGGGTTTTGCGAGAATATTTTTGGAAGGACTATCAGAGTAGAAATCGTGGATGTTTTAAGTATGTAGGGGTGATTTTTTAAGTATATACTTAGAGCAATAATCGTAGACTTTTAAATAATAGTTTCGGCAGAACTTTCCAAACAAAAGGAAGTGGTTTTTGAAAGGATTATCAGAGTAATAAACGGATTTTTGAAGAATATTTTTGGATATCCTGTCAGAATAATAAACTTGGATTTTTTAAGAAGAGTACTGGCAGGACTACTCTATTAAAAGATGTTGACTTTTTATTAATATTTTTTCGAAAGGCCTACTAGAGCAATAAGTGAGGATTCTTTATGAATATTTTTAGAAAGACTATTAGAGCAATTAGGAAAAATTCTTCAATAATATTTTTGGAAGGACTATTTGAAATTATCGTGGATTGGAAGGGCTATCAAAGTAGAAAGCGTGGAAAATTTAAGAATATTTTGGAACTACTCTCGGGGTAATAGGCGTGGATTATAGGAATATTTTGTAAGGACTACCATTGCAATAAGCGTTGACTTTTTTGTCAAGTCATAAACTTGGATTTTTTGAAGAGTTTTGGCAGGACTTTCCGAGTAAAAGGTGCTGACTTTTTAATAACATTGTTTGGAAGAACTACTGGAGCTATAAGTGAGGGCTCTTTATTGCTACTTTTGAAAGGGCTATCAGGGTAATACGAGTGATTTTTATGAATAAATATTTGAAATGACTATCAGAGCAGTCATCGTCGATTTTTAAAAGGTCTATCAGAGTAAAGAGCGTGGATTTTGTCAAAGTATTTTTGGAAGGACTATCAGAGTAATTAACCTGGCATTTTTGGGTTTGGACTATTTAAGAAAGGTGTATTTCAGATGACAATGGATGTATTTGGTAAAAGTAGCAGAGCAGTAGCTAGCAGAGGACTAGCAGAGCAATAGCTGGATTTTGGAAATATCTTAAAGGACCATTTTGGGAAGGTCTTTCGGGGCTGTAAGCATGGATTTTTAAGACTGTAAGTTTGAAAAGAATAATTGTGAAAATATTTATTTTCCCTGACCTCAGAGACCACCACCATCCGATCCTCTATTGCGAATACTTAACAGCCGGCTCAACTATAGCACGAACCACTAGTCTTCAGCTTGCCTATAAAGACCCCCTGGCCTTCAGGTCATCTATATTACGACCTGGCTTTCAGTTCGGCTTTAAAGATTGCATGGCCTTTACATCATCATGCATTCAATGTTTCTATCACGACTTCCTGACCCTAAGCTCATCTGTGATGAACTTCTGGTGTTCCTTTTCTTAAGCTCGTTTATAGAGGCTCGTCCGTAGAGACTCGCTAGCCCATCAGCTCGTCCGTAGAGTTTTTCTGCCCCATCAGCTCGTCCGTTGAGACTCACTAGCCCATCAGCTCGTCCGTTGAGACTCACTAACCCATCAGCTCGTCTATAGAGACTCTCTGCCCCTTCAGCTCGTCTATAGAGACTCTCTGCCCCTTCAGCTCGTCTATAGAGACTCTCTGCCCCATCAGCTCGTCTATAGAGACTCTCTGCCCCATCAGCTCGTCTATAGAGACTCTCTGCCCCATCAGCTCGTCTATAGAGACTCTCTGCCCCATCAGCTCGTCTATAGAGACTCTCTGCCCCATCAGCTCGTCTATAGAGACTCTCTGCCCCATCAGCTCGTCTATAGAGACTCTCTGCCCCATCGGCTCGTCTATAGAAACTCTCTGGCCCATCAGCTCGTCTATAGAGACTCTCTGGCCCATCAGCTCGTCTATAGAGACTCTCTGGCCCATCAGCTCGTCTATAGAGACTCTCTGGCCCATCAGCTCGTCTTTAGAGACTCTCTGGCCCATCAGCTCGTCTTTAGAGACTCCCTGGCCCATCCGCTCGCCTATAGAGACTCTCTGCCCCATCAGCTCGTCTATAGAGACTCTCTGCCCCATCAGCTCGTCTATAGAGACTCTCTGCCCCATCAGCTCGTCTATAGAGACTCTGTGCCCCATCAGCTTGTCTATAGAAACTCTCTGCCCCATCAGCTCGTCTATAGAGACTATCTGCCCCATCAGCTCGTCTATAGAGACTCTCTGCACCATCAGCTCGTCTATAGAGACTCTCTGCCCCATCAGCTCGTCTATAGAGACTCTCTGCCCCATCAGCTCGTCTTTAGAGACTCTCTGGCCCATCAGCTCGTCTTTAGAGACTCCCTGGCCCATCCGCTCGCCTATAGAGACTCTCTGCCCCATCAGCTCGTCTATAGAGACTCTCTGCCCCATCAGCTCGTCTATAGAGACTCTCTGCCCCATCAGCTCGTCTATAGAGACTCTCTGGCCCATCAGCTCGTCTATAGAGACTCCCTGTCGCACCCGCTCGTCTATAGAGACTCCCTGTCGCATCAGCTCGTCTATAGAGACTCCCTGTCGCATCAGCTCGTCTATAGAGACTCGCTGGCCCATCAGTTCGTCTATAAAGACTTCCTAGCTTCTATAAAGACTCCCTGGACTCCTGCCCGCTTATAACGGCTCCCTGACCTTCAGCCCGTTCCTTCCTTATGATTAGCTTTACGTAGGGTATTGTATTATCTCAACTACAGCCTTTGTTTCTTTTGTTAAAAATTGTTAATTATTTTTTCTTCCTATTTGAATATCATTTGACAATTTTCATTTGTTCAGGCTTTTTGTTTTAATCAGCTGCAAAGATTTTTCTAAGCGATAAGACAGATTGAAGCTGACATTTAATAGTCGCTGGCGTGTCAAATGCTAACGTCGTGGTCGTGGAGAGATAATACTTCAGTGGAATGCCGATTTGCCTACTACACCCAAGTGTTGAGAAAGGGCGTGCAATGTTGGGTGTTTACACCCATTATTAAGATCGATTGATTTTTCAGGTGTGTAGCTGGTTTAAGTTATCAAATTACGCCCATTGCTCGACGAGTGCTAGAGTTTTAAAAACAACCAATTACAAAAGGATTTTAGAAAAAGTTCATTTAGATAAAGCGTTAAGTTGCTTACATAAATTATTAATCTGATCAGAATTGTCTCTATTAGTTTCATCTAATTAATAATTTTTCTACCAACAATCTGAAGGAACAACGCCCATTGTGGGATATTGGAATATGAAATATTCTCAAATTACCAGAAATTGTTTTTTTTTTTCGTTTATCCAATAGAAAACGTCCATCTTAAGTGTCAACACGCTGGCCATTGTTTTTCCAAATTCTCAAACTACAGTTGTTTTTGTCTTGGCAAAATGTAAGGTATGTTACCTTGACCGCACGTACCATTGGAGCTGTGTGCCATCATTTCTTTGTCATTTGTTTGAATAAATTTTCTCTCATCACCCTGGCATTTTGGGGTAGAAAGAAATGCCTGATGATATTGGGAAATAAGTGAATGACACGACATGCCGCTGCAGTTCCATCATCTTCAGCCCGTCCCCTTCATCTGCATTGGCCGCAAAACTAGACATTTATTTCGAACTGGCTGAAATGTTACGTGTCGTCGTTGCCACCAGTATGACCAAAAACAAACAACAATAACAACAACTGTTTGACAGCCGCTTTCCGTACTGGTGGAAGGATTATTTCAAAATTTCATAAGACTCCGCTGCAGCGACATGGCCATAGAGAGTGTGTGTGATGTATAATAACATACATGGAGTTTCCGACATACGACATCATGAGTAGCTACATGGCAGGCTGGTTGCCTGATTTGCTGGCTATTGATGCATGTACCAAAATAGTTGTTGTTGCTGCTGTAGCTGTTATTTGCTATAATGTCGAGATAAATTGCCTAATGTTGGCTGACAGTATGTCGTATTTTTTGTTGTTTTTGTTTCTTTTTCGTTTCACTTATTCCATAGTTGGTCTTGTGTTGTCATGACGTTGCATTGGCATGGGATTTGGTGGACCAGAAATACCATCCAATCCAATGAAATCAACTTGAAAAATGCAACTAAGGCATGTTGCCTTAGCCAACCAGCCAGCTAGCAAGGCACATATACGGCTGGACCCTAAACTGAGTCTATTTGCTTTCGCAAAAGTTTTGAATTGACTTCAAATGTGAAATGTGGTAGTGCTGCCGTCGCTGTTGCCAAATGCCAAGATGTCGAGATGCAACACAGCCATTTATGCACAAATTATCCAAAATGCCAAAATGACAAATAATCGTAGTTTTGTCAGTTTGTCAGGAGGGCAAACAAATGGTGTATGTCGAACACATAAACGGTCGCTACTGCGATACTGTTGTGACTCAGCGAATGCGATTTGTGGTAGCGTCGTGTATTAGGCGGAGTCCATCCATGCGGTCTGAGGGATACAGGGAGTCCCCCTAGAAGGGACCAAGTGAGTTCATATAGAAGAGCGTAAGGCAGTTTCTATAGACGACTGCAAGGAAGTGCCGAGCTTAAGAAAAATTTGGCTCTCTAACTCAAAGAACATCTATTGATACGCCCTGACATTCAGCCCGTTTAGTCTAGACTCAGTGATCTTCAGCCCGACTATGTAGACTCGGTGATCTTCAGATCGTCCTATGGCGACTCGGTGAACTTCACCTCGTCTGGGGAGGCTATGGAGACTCCCTGCCGCATCAGCTCGTCTATGGAGATCCCCTGGCCTAGAGTCTATAGAGACTCCAAGGCCCATCAGCTCGGATATAGAGACTTCATGGCCCTCAGCTTGTCTATAGAGACTCCATAGCCCATCTCTTGTCCATAGAGATTCTCTGATCATCAGCTCGTCTATGGAGAAACCCTGACCTTTCAGCTCGTGGATAGAGACTCCCAGCCCACAAGCTCGTTAAAAAAGAGATCCCATGACCCACCAGCTCATCTATAGAGACTGCCTGGCCCTTCGGCTCGTCTATAGAGATTCCCTGGCCCATCGGCTCGACTGTAGAGATTCCCTGGCCCTTCAGCTCGTCTATATAGACTCACTGGGCCCCAGATCATCTATAGAGACTCACTGGGCCCACAGATATATATAGAGACTCACTGGGCCACCAGATCACTATAAAGACTCCTCTGCCCACCATCCAGTCTTTAAAGACTCTCTGGCCCCTAGCTCTTCTATAAGGACTCACTGGCCCACCAGCCATCCTTTAAAGACTCACTGGCCCACCGCCAGTCTTTAAAGACTCACTGCCACCACCAGTCTTTAAAGACTCACTGGCCCACCAGCCAGTACTTTAAAGACTCTCTGGCCCACCAGCCAGTCTTTAAAGACACTCTGGCCCACCAGCCAGTCTTTAAAGACTCTCTGGCCCACCAGCCAGTCTTTAAAGACTCTCTGGCCCACCAGCCAGTCTTTAAAAACTCTCTGGCCCACCAGCCAGTCTTTAAAGACTCTCTGGCCCACCAGCCAGTCTTTAAAGACTCTCTGGCCCACCAGCCAGTCTTTAAAGACTCTCTGGCCCACCAGCCAGTCTTTAAAGACTCTCTGGCCCACCAGCCAGTCTTTAAAGACTCTCTGGCCCATCAGCCAGTCTTTAAAGACTCTCTGGCCCACCAGCCAGTCTTTAAAGACTCTCTGGCCCACCAGCTCGTCTATAAAGACTCTCTGGCCCACCAGCTCGTCTATAAAGACCCTCTGGCCCACCAGCTCGTCTATAAAGACTCTCTGGCCCACCAGCTCGTCTATAAAGACTCTCTGGCCCACCAGCTCGTCTATAAAGACTCTCTGGCCCACCAGCTCGTCTATAAAGACTCTCTGGCCCACCAGCTCGTCTATAAAGACTCTCTGGCCCACCAGCTCGTCCATAAAGACTCTCTGGCCCACCAGCTCGTCTATAAAGACTCTCTGGCCCACCAGCTCGTCTATAAAGACTCTCTGGCCCACCAGCTCGTCTATAAAGACTCTCTGGCCCACCAGCTCGTCTATAAAGACTCTCTGGCCCACCAGCTCGTCTATAAAGACTCTCTGGCCCACCAGCTCGTCTATAAAGACTCTCTGGCCCACCAGCTCGTCTATAAAGACTCTCTGGCCCACCAGCTCGTCTATAAAGACTCTCTGGCCCACCAGCTCGTCTATAAAGACTCTCTGGCCCACCAGCTCGTCTATAAAGACTCTCTGGCCCACCAGCTCGTCTATAAAGACTCTCTGGCCCACCAGCTCGTCTATAAAGACTCTCTGGCCCACCAGCTCGTCTATAAAGACTCTCTGGCCCACCAGCTCGTCTATAAAGACTCTCTGGCCCACCAGCTCGTCTATAAAGACTCTCTGGCCCACCAGCTCGTCTATAAAGACTCTCTGGCCCACCAGCTCGTCTATAAAGACTCTCTGGCCCACCAGCTCGTCTATAAAGACTCTCTGGCCCACCAGCTCGTCTATAAAGACTCTCTGGCCCACCAGCTCGTCTATAAAGACTCTCTGGCCCACCAGCTCGTCTATAAAGACTCTCTGGCCCACCAGCTCGTCTATAAAGACTCTCTGGCCCACCAGCTCGTCTATAAAGACTCTCTGGCCCACCAGCTCGTCTATAAAGACTCTCTGGCCCACCAGCTCGTCTATAAAGACTCTCTGGCCCACCAGCTCGTCTATAAAGACTCTCTGGCCCACCAGCTCGTCTATAAAGACTCTCTGGCCCACCAGCTCGTCTATAAAGACTCTCTGGCCCACCAGCTCGTCTATAAAGACTCTCTGGCCCACCAGCTCGTCTATAAAGACTCTCTGGCCCACCAGCTCGTCTATAAAGACTCTCTGGCCCACCAGTCTCATGGCCCATCAGCTCGTCTATAAAGACTCTTGGCCACCAGCTCGTCTATAAAGACTTTCTGGCCCACCAGCTCGTCTATAAGACTCTTTGGCCCACCAGCTCGTCTATAAATACTTTCTGGCCCACCAGCTCGTCTATAAAGCTCTCTGGCCCACCAGCTCGTCTATAAAGACTCTCTGGCCCACCAGCTCGTCTATAAAGATTCTCTGGTCCACCAGCTCGCCTATAAAGGTTCTCTGGCCCACCAGCTTGTCTATAAAGACTCCCTGGCCCACCAGCTTGTCTATAAAGACTCCCTGGCCCACCAGCTTGTCTATAAAGACTCCCTGGCCCACCAGCTCGTCTATAAAGGCTCTCTGGCCCACCAGCTCGTCTATAAAGCTCTCTGGCCCACCAGCTTGTCTATAAAGACTCTCTGGCCCACCAGCTCGTCTATAAAGACTCTCTGGCCCACCAGCTCATCTATAAAGACTCTGCTGGCCCACCAGCTCATCTATAGAAGGACTCTCTCTGGCCACAGCTCGTCATAAGACTCTCTTGGCCCACCAGCTCGTCTATAAGACTCTCTGGCCCACCAGCTCGTCTATAAAGACGCTCTGGCCCACCAGCTCGTCTATAAGACTCTCTGGCCCACCAGCTCGTCTATAAGACTCTCTGGCCCACCACTCGTCTATAAAGACTCTCTGGCCCACCAGCTCGTCTATAAAGACTCTCTGGCCCACCAGCTCGTCTATAAAGACTCTCTGGGCCCACCAGCTCGTCTATAAAGACTCTCTGGCCCACCAGCTCGTCTATAAGACTCTCTGGCCCATAGCTCGCTATGAAGACTCTCTGGCCCACCAGCTCGGTCTACGAAGACTCTCTGGCCCACCAGCTCGTCTATAAAGACTCTCATGGCCCACCATGCCGTCTATAAAGACTCTCTGGCCCCCACTCCGTGCTATAAGACTCTCTGGCCCACCAGCTCGTCTATAAAGACTCTGGCCCACCCTTACTCTGCCCCTCGTCTATAAAGATCCTCTGGCCACCAGCTCGTCTATAAAGACTCTCTGGCCAACCAGCTCGTCTATGAAGACTCTCTGGCCAACCAGCTCTTCTCTAAAGACTCTCTGGCCCATCAGCTCGCCTATGAGACTGTGGAGACTCCCTAACCTTCAGCTTGCGTATAGAGACTTCCTAACCCTCAACATGTCACTGGTAACGCCCTGGTCTACAACTCGCCTATGGAGACTCTGCCTAGCTCTTCAGCTCACCTATGGAGACTTCCTAACCTAACCTTCAGCTCGTCTATGGATACTTCCTGGTCTTCCACCCTCATATAGAGGCACCCTGGCCATCAGCTCGCCCATGGAGACTCGCTGGCCCTTCTGCTTGTTATACAGACTCCCAGGACTACCTGTCACTTGAGCTCGTCTGTAGAGACTCTTTGGCCCTTCAGATCTCCTGTAGAGACTCCTTGATCTTTAGCTCATCTATTAAGACTCCCTGACCTTCAGTTCGTCTCTGGAGACTCCCTGGCTCTCAAGTCACATTTGAGACTCCCCGGCCTTCAGCAAGCCTGTGGAGGCTCCCTGACCTTCAGCTGATCTATGAAAACCCCTTGACATTTAGCTCGACTCCCAGATCTTCAACTCGTCCTCCCTGACTCTCAACTAGTTTAAAGAGACCCCCTGGCCCATCAGATCATCTATTGAGACTCCCTGATCCAATAGCCATATTATACCTCTACCGCAAATAAATTAAACTCGTCTTTCTTGGTGAACATTTTTTCTGCACAGCTATCAAGGCAGTCGAACAATGTTAAGTGATTTCGGACAGTCTATTAATACTCTTAGGAGGTCTATAAAGGCTCCCAATAAGCGGGTCGTAAATCTACTCTTAAAAGTATTCCTTTCTCTCTTCTATAGAGACACACATCAGCTCCCTCCCGAGCTCATCTAAAAGGCCCTTCTTTCTCTTACTTGTTATTTGGATCTCATTCTTCTCAGAAAAAAACTTTCTCTACACATCATCGGTGAGTGAAATCTGTTGAAAAACTTATTGTATGGGAGGTCTCTAAACTAATTTCATTTCTAGTAAAAAAAAAGGAGAAAATGATCATTATCCTTTTGCAGAATTACATTGAAATCCTTGAATTTAAAATTAGAATACCTCGAATACCTCTTAATCCATGTTGGCCATCACACACTTCAGATGACCCACCCCAACCGAGCCACCATAAACTGTGTCATGCGACACTTAACTGTTCGGCATTTTCTTTATGATTTAATTTGAGACGTCGAAATAACAGAAGAATATCATTAGGCAACACATGGTTTAATGACTTTCTAACACTTCAGTACACCACATGACAGAGCCCTTTTGGTGTTCACCCAAAAGCAAATGTCTCATCACAACATGAAATTTCTCCTAGTACTGTTTGGCCGCAACAATAACAACAACAAAATGGCAGCAGCAACATTACATGGTTAATGTGTTTCATGACTCTATGTTCGGAGTTCATTACTTCAAGAGGTTGTTGTACTTATCCGCAATTGAATGGTTGTTGTTTTTAATTTTTGTTGTTTTGTTTTTGGTGGCACAATCTCTTAAATGTTGAGACACCATCCACATGAATGCCATACAATGCGATCTCCGACCATTTTGCCTTTAACACATCTAATCCATTCAATTAATGGTTGGATGAAGTGTGTCTGTTGCCACATACATGCACTTTTTAATACATTTTCTGTTTGAATCGACTGCTGCACCACTTTGACACTTGTCCAAATAAATTTGTCTCTTTTGGGGGAATGAAAAGCACAACTGAAGTGGAGAGCTGTAAATACTTTAATATTCGATTTTGCAATTTGACAATGTCATGATGTTGCAATTACATTTGAATTGATATGAATATAAGAAAGGGGTTGGTAACTTATCCCAAAAAAATTGAGAAATATACAATGTGTCATAAGAAATCTGTTAATGCAATAATATTGTTAAAATAAGGAAACTAAAAGTCGAGAATTATATTACCACCAAGATTTCCAAAATCTTCAATAACATTTTGGACTTATTTTCAAAGTTAACATTTTGATTAAAATACCCGTAACAAATATACGTTTATATGGGAACTCATGATAAGTAATCATACGATTCTTGGTGGATGGCACGGATCCCCGGATATTGACTCGAAAGTCCGAGCCCAAGTCACGTTTTAGACCCGGATCTACAAAACCGATGCGGAAAATATAGATACCATTTGAAGTGAAGTTATGTGAAACGGTACGGGAGTTATAGCAATATTAAGGATTTTTTGAACCTGGATTTAAAAAAATCCAAATGTCGAAAAAATGCCAAGAAATATACAGGGTGAAATATAAAACACGCAACAAAGTCAAACAGCATAATTTTTATATATATTTTTAATTTTATTCAATTAAAGCAAAAAATGTCGGAATAGCATCAAATTTTGAATAAGTTTAGATTTGTTCGAATTGGTCACCTTAGGCACGAATTATGGCCTTCAAACGGCCAATGAAACCGTCACACTTTGTCATTCCGTTGTAGCTCATCTAAATATTCATAATAGACCCTACAAAGTATATATATTCTAGATCAGCCTAATTTCTAAGACGATCTAGCGATGTCCGCCTGTCTGTGTGTGCCTCTGTCTGTCTGTTGTAATCCCGCTATCTTTCGAACGAATTGAGATAGAAGGCCAAAATTTTGCATACATGCATAGTTTACCCGTAGGTAGTTTAAGTTCGTAAGTGGGCCATGTCGGTCCACGTTTTCGTATAGCTCCAATATAGCGGTACCATCCCGATATTCTCAATTTTCATGATTTTAGCGACATTATTTACCGGAATTATTTCGTAAATTTTGTATTTAAACTTCATTTTGGATACTACAGCCTATGACAGAGATTGTCTGTGCAGGTTCGCGTCATCGTATAGCCCCATGTCTCGAAATTCTGTCTTTTGATAATTTTAGCGACATTATCCACCGGAATTGTTTCAAAGTTGGTATTGATGTTCGTAATGGATACTGCAGCCTAAGACAGAAAATTGTCTGTGCGGGTCCACGTCTTCGTATTGCCCCCATATAATTGTACCTCCCGATATTTGGCATTTTAATGATTTTACATTACTACCGATTTTTTTTTAAGTTTTCGCATTGGAATATAGTAATGGCTTATGACAAATGTTACCTAGGAAGGTCCATGTTGTCGTATAAATAATAAAAGCTACATTCGGTATATTTAAGATTTTAACAAAAATTTTAATGGATTTTATTGTTTTTGAGAATTGCCAAATTCGTTCCAAATGGTGGACGGCATTCAAAGTTCGTCCGGCCGAACTTACAGCTTTTTTACTTGTTTTAAATTTTATTGAATAAAAGCAAAAAAAATTTCGGAAAAAGCATCAAATATTAGAATAAGTTTAGATTTGTTCGAATTGGTCACCTTTGGCACGAATTATGGCCTTCAAACGGCCAATGAAACCGTCACAACGATGCCCAAATGTTGCTCTGCGGTATTTGGCCCCTTTCCCGGCGAAGCGCTTGCTTGAGGTGATCGACACTTTGGTATTTTTTAGTGCCAACCTTGCGTTCCAAAATATTCCAGACACAATAGTCCAGCGGATTGGTATCCTGAGATTTTGGTGGCATTGTGCGCTGGAAATGAAGCGAGGAACCTCATTTTGTTGCCATTCTTGTGTGGCACGTGCTGAGTGCGATGGCGCTGAGTCCTGTTGGACTGTCCACGGTCTGCAGCTACTCTCCAGATTATTTTCGCGATAATAATTGGCATTTATTCTGATGCCACGGCCGACTAATACGAGCGGAGAGCGACCATCGGCTGTTAAGACGGCCCACACCATTCCAATGGCCGGCGCTGGTGGCCAACCGAAGGTGCACATTTTCAGCTGACCTCTTTGGCAAGTAAATAAGATCATTTTGTTTGTTTACAAACTGCTGGACAACGAATGTTCCTCACCACTTTCGGCCAAGTGAAGCAACTCTTTAGCTCTATTTAGTCTATTTTCTTTCTATTGCGGTGTAAGTCCTTGCACTTTTTGAAATTTCAATGGCTTTACCCCGTGCTCATTTTTCAATATTGCCGAATGGAATATTGCGATATGTTCAGCTCACGAGTCATTTTTCGAACCATTTCTGCTGATGTTGCTGTTTTCTTCCCTCCACTTCCTTAACATCGGGCTACGCTACCAGTATCACGATATCGAGCTATGGTACGAGAGACAAAAGATTTATTTACATTTAAATGCTGGAGTGCTCTAACGATAGCCACTTGTGGTTTTCCAGCCAAATATAAAGAAATCACGCTTGAATTCCATCACGAATAACTTTTTTTCTGGAAAAGTCTCACCAAAATGCTTTTGTACGCTTGTAAACAATATTATGAGCTGTCACTTAAATAATTTTAACAGCTATCGGATGATTGGCCTAGAAATGACAGCAGTCTGAATTAGGTTGCAGTTTTTTCTTCTCACCCTGTAAATATTTGAAAGTAGAACGATGTATGATGTTTTGATTTAAAACATTTGTTAAACTGAACAAATTGTGCTAATTTAATAATTAAAAGGCCTAACATGAACTGTTGGAACGAATCTAAAATTTTAAGGTGGACTTGTCGCTGTCGATGTAGCGGACACATGTCAGTCACCTTGTCAATATTCAATGAATATCCAATCTGATTTTAAATCAATTTTTCAATTTGGTGGTTATACCGGGGACCTACAAAGTCAAACTACATTAAATGTTGTGTTCTCACTTCCTCCCCCTCCATTTCCTTACACTCAATTCAGAACAAGACGAACCTTTAAACAACGCCAACGGCAACAACATAAATTACAGCATAATTATGTTGGCTTTAATTAAATGCTCGTAAACGGAATGCATTTACACTTGAAACGAAAATTATGCGTTTTTTCGCCAGCTAGGTCGCTTTTGTTTTGGACAGAATTTTGTAGACAGGCATTAAAAAACAAAAAAAAAACGAAAAAAAACGCCGGCCCCATAAACGATCCATAAAAGATGTTGCGATGGAGGTGGGGATGGGGGTGGTATTAACACATTGCACTCATTATATGCTCAACTAATGGCCATCAACTACTACTGCTAACAGCCAGATCACAGACAAAGAGCGGAACGTTTGCTTCTATTTTTGGGGCCACGAATGAACGAACGTCTGACTGGATGATGGGATGCACAAATGGATTCTGGAGTTCAACTCTTTTCACTGGGATTGTCATAAATATTCCGAAAATTCAAATTTATGATTTCTTTTCATTTTATGATACTTCTACTTCTTGAAGCCAACAGCGAGTACATGAATGAATGAAATCCTAAATTATGCATCAACAGCTGGTTTTTAATGCAAAATAATGGACGATTTTGTGGAGAATAATAATGAGGGGTGGCTATTTTCAGTTATAGCTAAAATAATAATTAAAACATTTTTAATTTGTTCTTAAGTTTGACATTTAATTCATGGAGGACATTTAAGATGTGTGTGGTAAGGATGTTTAGGCAACATAAATTGCGTGAATTGGCTGAATGCTCTTAGCTTAGCACACAGTTGAAGTTTTTTATGAAAATTGGCTTGGAAGACCTTTTTCTGATTGATAGAAGACCTTTAAGGTGCTCTATAGATAGTTCAGATTTTCTATAAATTAAATACCATCAATTTTATTTAAAAAAGGCAGTTTGGGATCTTCTTTAGATCGTTACCCCTTAGAAGCTTCATGTTCACAGAAGATACTTTAATGCCTTCTTTAAATTGAAGTCCCAAAAATATATATTTTTCAACAAAAAAAAAAAAAAGAGGCACCTTTGAGGTCTTCTGAAAAAAGAAGGCCCCATTAGAAGACTTTTACATATAATAAAAGTCACATTTTTCCATAGAAGACCAAGAGTTTTATTATACTCTCCAACATAGTATGGAGGGTATATTAAATTTACGCTTCATACCAAACGAGACCTCAATATCAAATTTCTGGATTCCAATCCTATTCCTTCACCCAATATCATATTTAGTAGTTTTTGTATAATTATAGTACATATTTCCCAAAACTCCTCCATATGTCCTGGGTACACATGAACAGCGACTTAATACCATATTTCAGATTTGCAAGCACTATATCTTCACCGAATACAAAATTGTTCCAAAAATAGTACTATTTAGTACTTTTCGTTTTCAAAGCCACCTCTTAATACAATACAAAATTTCAAAATTTCATCTTCGTTCAATTGACCCGAATCTATGTCTTGCCAATTCATCTGCTGATCTATTGCCAGATAGGTTACAGGCTGGAACCAAAAAAAAAAAACCATTGAAAAATACTGCTGAACCAGAAAATACGGGATATAGACAGTTCCGTCATATTGGAGCCTATACGAAGGCGCGGTCCTGCATATGCAGTTTTTGATACCCGAATCCATGTCTTGCCAATTCATCTGCTGATCTATTGCCAGAAAAAAAAAACATTGAAAAACTGCTGAATCAGAAAATACCGAATTTAAGGAGTTCCATCAAGTTGGAGCCTTTAAGGAGTCGTGGTCCTGCTTATGCAGTTTTTGATACTCAGTACGAAACACAAAATACTGAATATAAGGAGGTGGAGTTATATTTTGGGCTATACAGACACGTGGACCGGTTTGAGCAATTGGATGTAGTACCCATTTGGATCTTCAAATTCCTAATTAGAAATATTTCCCGTGAAAAGTGTGACAAATCATCCAAATGCCGAATATATGGAGGTACAGTTATATGGGGACTATACCAAAACCTATATATTGACAGTTCTATGCAAGGATGTTTCTAACATAATGGGAATATATGATGCCAATTTATAGCAAATTCGGGTTAAAATTGTGACTAAAACATCCCATAAAAAACCTTAAATATGTCGGTACAATTATATGGCGGCTAACAAAATATGACCCTATATGGAATTTTAATACAAAAAATCCTACATACCACATCGGAGTGGAATTTCATCAACCTTACTTTATTTATTTCGTGCGGAAGCTATAGCGATTTCCACAGACGGACTGACATCGCTAAATCGACATAGAATTTTATGCTAATCATATGTGGTCTCATATTTATATTTCGAGGTGTTATAAACGGAATGTCAAACTTAATATATCCTCCATACCGTGGAGGGCATAAAAATATTCAAAATGAGATTTACCCGTGTATGGATGCCATAATAAAAAGTAAGCCATTTCCAAATTTTATGCTCTACCTTTTTGAAGGATTTCTTCCAATTAAATTATGTAATTGAGATATAAACATTATTTGTTTTAATTTAATTTCAGATTTTTATCCGTTGCACTGAAAAGGTAAGTTTTAGAATATATTTCCTAAGAGTGTTATAGAAAAATTAAAAACAAAAAACATGCTACAAATATCAGTCGATTTTGCCGACAGATGTGTACCCTCAGGCAGCGTTCGATTATTTTAATATATTTTGACTTTTGTTATGATAATTCAAACCTCTTCCGAAAGGTTCCGAAGGAATAAGCCAATATTGCCTATTTCATATTGGGCCTAAATAAATATGATATAAATCTTCCGTCTTGCCAGGTTATGACTATATAGACTACTTCCTTCACTTTATATGACATCTGTGATCATTTTTGAAAAATATTAAAATGTGAGTGGGGTACTAGAAAAACCCACCTAATTTTTTTCATACTTCCTCTAATGCAGATAAAAATATTGGTATTGACAAAATTGGAAGAAAATCGTACATTTATATCAAATTTTATGCGAAATCATAAGTTCTATTTTCAAATCAGGTTTCTGGTTGAGATAAATATTTAGATATAGCAAATTGTAAAGAATCACTCTCTTATTTCGCAAGTTATGACCGATAAAAGTATTGAAAATTGTGACTCTTCGCAGATATATATCTTTTTACAAAAGATTTTGGGTTAACAAAAACGTTTGTATGTGTGAAATTCGAAGGGAGTTGGATGCTTATTTTGCTTTCTTTGAGCGTTTCAAAATCTTGAACCCTATGTGGGGGAGGCAGCAGAAGAATCTTTATAACAAATTTTGTGCTGATGGGAATATCGAGATGTACCATGTCTGAATGAAATCGGGTATTAATTTCGCGTTTTATGAGCTTCATGGATATTCAAAATGTTGACCCTGTGTGTGGGAAGTACTTGACGGAGTCAATCGATATTGACCTGACTTAGCACTAATACAAATATTAGGATTTGCAAAGTAAGAGCGAAATCGGATTATTCTTTCTCTTTCTGTGCAGAGAAATATATATTTATAATTTCGACCTATGTGGGGGAGGTACTAGAAGGAGTGGGTCGATATATCTTCACAGCAGATCTTGTATAAGCAGAAATAACGGGATGTGTGTAATATAAAGAAAAATGAATGCTTATTTCGGATTTTATAATCATTTTGGTTATTAAAACCACCCCCTCTGTAGGGGAGGTACAAGAAGAAATGGTTCGATCTTTACCATCTTTATAAAATATTTTGCACTGATAGAAATATTGAGATGTGCCAAGTCTGAATGGAATTGGGTGTTAATTCCGCGTTTTATAAGCTTAATGGATATTGAAAATTTTGACCCTGTTTTGGGGGAGGTACCAGAAAGAGTGGACCGATATATTCCATCTGAATACTAGATCTATTAGGATTTGCAAAATTGGTTCAAAAATATTTTTTTTTTTTTTTTGAAAAATTTACACTTTTTTGGGGGAGGTACCAGGAGGAGTGGATCGATATTGCCCATCTCCGAACTCGATCTAAGATTGACAATAATTTTACAGAGTACCAAGCTTGAGCCAAATGGGATACTCCCTTCCAGAGTTATCGTATTAACCACAAATATCCTGAAACGGATTTGGTCCAAAGAGACTTAGGGTCTAAGTCAGTCTGGCTGGGAAACCGTTATTTCGATGAGACATGTTTTGGTAGTATCAAATATGTAGCCATGTGGCTGAGGGTATAAAAACCGAAAAATCTTCAGTGCATTGTAGTTGCTTTCAAAGGCAGCTGTGCGAAACTTTTATGTAATCTAAAACTAAATTAACAATATTACGCCCATTGAAAATCGATTCTATTTGAGGCGATATTCCATTTATAAGCACAATGAACATGAAATCGGAAGAAGACATATATAGGAGTTATATCCAAATCTGACCCAATGTCGATAAAATTTGGCAAAAACATTACTGAGCTGTATTGATATATTTCACCGAATATCATTGTTGTGGAGTGCATATTATAGCTATGGACGACAAAAATAATAAATCGGATGTATAATGGAGCTACAGCTATATCTGAACCAATTTCCACCAAATTCGTCATACTTATTTCTAGATCCAATTTGGTCGTATATGGCCAAATTTCATCCAATTTCGACTAATATTTCACATTTGGTGCACAATAAAAGGCAAATCGGACGAAGATATATATGGGAGCTATATCTAAATGTTGACCGATAATCTCCAATTTCAATAGGGTTCGTCCTTATGCCAAACAAATGATTTGTGCAAATTTTCCCATACTATACTTATATACTTTTTTGCAAAAATACATGGACAGACGAACGGACGTACAGACGGACGGATCATCAAAAGGAACTATGGGTCTAACTCGTATCCTTCTCTACGTTACAAACAAATGCAGAAAGACATAATACCCTGACCACAGTGTGGTGTAGCGTATAAACATTTCACGATGTCTAAAAAATGAATTTAATTTTAAATGTCAGTAAAAAAAGGCTATGAATTTGTTACCAATATTTCAATTTTAAAAAAAAAAAATTTCTAACACCATGTTCCATTTTTTATAACACCCCTCTTACACACTGCTCTCCCGGTTATAAAAATCATTATTCAACAAAAATCCTAACACATTTTCTTTTTATTTCAAACGATGGCTATCTTCTTCCTTTGATCATCGTCGACATAATTTCGGTTTAGGTCTTCAGTTTACATATGTTCTGGTCCGTTGTGTTCTGTTCTGTTTTTTGAGATTTATTTTATTGTTTTTGATTTTTTTTATTTTCTCTCAAGTTTTTTTCTTCATAAATTTTCCCGAGTTTTTCTGATTCCAACAGTGTAGTTGTTTTTGTTTTATGTGGTGTGAATGAAGCGTTTCATCGTTTTATGTTTGCCTTTGTGGCGTTGGATGAGTTTATGAATTTCCCTCAATTTTTTTTTTGGTTTTCTTCTACTCGGCTGACATGTAAGGTATCAGATTGTTGTTGTTGTTTATTTTTAAAACAAACAAGTTTTTATTTCAGTTTTTTATTATTGGATTATGTGAATTTTTCTTTTACTTCTCGTTTTGTTGTAAAATGCATTTCTGTTTGAAAATCTCGGATGTCAAATCGATTTGTTATTTATTTAAAATTTTAATCACGTTATCACCGTGATTGTTTGTCATGTTGTTCTTTATGAAGGTACGTGTTGTAAAGTTCAGAGGTTGATAGCTGCCGTTAATTTTTGTTTTTGTTGTAAAGCAGAAGTGGAGGGGATTTTAAATGAGAGGGAGAATAGATTTCATTGTGTGGTCCACTCAATGGCCGTGAGATTTGAATGAACAAAATTGTCTTGTCAAAATCTGGAGCTGTTATTTGATTGGAAATGTTGTTTTCGATTTCATTTACATTTTTAATCTACATATTTTTAAGCTGAAAGAAATGTACAATGGCCATAAATGCTAAGGGAAGCTAAAAAAATATTTACGAAACCTAATGCTAGGAACTCTGACTGCAGAGGTAGTTTTTTTATACCCTGAATTATAGTATGGAGGGTATATTATCATTCCGTATCATTCCGTTTGTAATGCCTTGAAAAATATTCTTTAAAAAATTCACGTTTAATTGGTCCTTGAAAAAATATTTTTAAAAATTCACGTTTGATTGGTCCTTGAAAAAATATTTTTAAAAAAATCCCCGTTTAGTTGGTCCTTGAAAAAATCTTTTTAAAAAAATCCCCGCTTAGTTGGTCCTTGAAAAAATCTTTTTAAAAAAATCCCCGTTTAGTTGGTTCTTGAAAAAAATCTTTTTAAAAAAATCCCCGTTTAGTTGGTCCTTGAAAAATTATTCTTTAAAAAATCCACGTTTGATTGGCCCTTAAAAAATTATTTTTTAAAAATCCTTCTTTAATTAGTCTTTGAAAAATTATTCTTTAAAAAATCCTCGTTTAATAAGTCTTTGAAAAATTATTCTTAAAAAATCCACGTTTAATTACTCTTTGAAAAATTATTCTTAAAAAATCCACGTTTAATTAGTCTTTGAAAAATTATTCTTTAAAAAATTCACGTTTGATTGGCCCTTAAAAATTATTCCTTAAAAAATCCTCGTTTAATTAGTCTTTGAAAAATTATTCTTTAAAAAATCCACGATTGATTGGTCCTTAAAAAATTATTCTTTAAAAAATCCACGTTTGATTGGTCCTTAAAATTATTCTTTAAAAATCCTCATTTAATTAGTCTTTGAAAAATTATTCTTTAAAAAATCCTCGTTTAATTAGTCTTTGAAAATTATTCTTTAAAAAATCCTCGTTTAATTAGTCTTTGAAAAATTATACTTAAAAAATCCACGTTAATTAGTGTTTGAAAAATTATTCTTTAAAAAATCCACGTTTAATTAGTCTTTAAAAAATCCATGTTTAGCTAGTTTTTAAAAAATATATATATTCTTTCAAAAATCCACGTTTTGTTAGTTCTTGAAAAATATTCTTTAAAAATCCACTTTTGATTGTTCAAGTAGGTCCACGTTTTAGTATTACCGTATTAACTGTACCGCCAGATTTAAGGTGTTTTGATTGTTATAGTCACAGCTTTAGTCTGAATTCGCAGTAAATTGGCAATATGTGTTCCCATTCTATAAGAAACATCCTTCCATGGAACTGTCAATATGGGTCTGAATTTTGTTGTATTCCCATATAGCTGTAGCTCAAGATATTCTATATTTTAATGATTTTTGTTACAATTTTAACCGTAAATACTTCAAATTTGGAATTTGAACTTCCAAATGGGTACTGCATCCTATGGCAGAAAATTGCTCACGCAGGTCGAAGTCTTCGTATAGGTTCCTGTACCTTCTTATATTCGGTATTTTGACAATTTTATCGCCATTATTAACCGGACTTGTTTCAAATTTGGAATTTAACATTTGTAATGGGTACTACATTCTATTAGCTGTATATTTTTACGCTCAGCCTCAGGCTACCGAGGGAATACAGGGTAAGATAAAAAAACTGCAACTAAGTCAAGCGCCACAATTTTTACATTTTTTTTAATTTCATCGACTGAAAGCAAAAAATGTGGTAAATAGCATCAAATTTTAGTATAAGTTTAGATTTGTTCGAATTGGCCACCTTTGGCACGAATTATGGCCTTCAAACGGCCAATGAAACCGTCACATGCTGCCCGAATTTTGCTCTGCGGTATTTTTGCCCATTCCAGGCGACACAATAGTCCAACGGATTGGTATCCGGAGATTTTGGTGGCCATTATGGGCTGGAAATGAAGCGAGGAACCTCATTTTGTAACAATTCTTGGGTGGCGCGTGCTAAGAGCGATGGATGTCCAAGGTCTGCGGCCAACATGTTTGCGTGCCCAAGGCTATAATACACCCTACAGAATATTTTCGCCATAATATTCGACATTTATTCCGATGCCACGTTCGATTAATACGAGAGGATAGCGACCATGGGCTGTTATGGCGGTGCACACCATCAACATGGCCGGTGCTTGAGTTCTGGTGTCCAACCGAAGGTGCACATTTTCAGCTAGCCTCCTTGGCATGTAAACACGATCATTTTGTTTGTTTACAAACTGCTGGACAACGAATTTTTCTCACCCGAGAAAACCGACCGATGGACCGATATAGCCCATCTTCGAACTTGACATGCCTGTGCAAAATTTTAGCTTCCCATCTTAATTCATTTTGACTCTAGTGTTATTACAGCAGACGGACGGGCGAACGGGGACTCTGATCAAGAGTACATATACTTTGTTGGGTCTAAAATTATGTTTTCGATGAGTTACAAACGGATTGATGAACTTAATATAACCTCCATACGCTATATGTTGGAGGGTATAAAAAGTGACTTAGGCTGGGGGCATCTGTCGGCAAAACCGAGTGGTACTTTGAAACCTGTTTTTATTTAATTTTTTAATCATTTATTTATTAGTTATTTATTTATTATTATTATTATTTTTTTTATTTATTTTTTTTTTTTTTTTTTGTGAGGCGTATGTGTCTCTGAAACAAAATTTATTTGAGTTCACAGGTATTCCATGGATATAATAAATTTTGAAGGCGTTCTATAGTTAGACTATACTCGCAGTTCTTATATACATATGTTTAGAAGACAAGTACACAACTATCGATTATCTCTGATAGCAATTAATTGGGATTTTTTTCGGGGGCTGAGCATTCTTAAATTCAAAAATTATATCGAACCTCCTTCATTAGTATGAAAACAAATCTAGAAGTCGACTCCGACTAAGATTTATACTCTTCTAACATTTTTACTGCCTATACCATATTTATTTATTGACAACTTCTTCGATTATTTTTATTTCATAATTTCCTCACACCAAACATCATAAAATCCCAAGCATATCTTCAATAACCTATAACTAATTCATTAAATATAGCGACTCCCTGGCGAGTGTTTTTGACATGTGATGTTTTTCACTCATGCCACCGCGTGCCACCGTGAGCGAGAATGTGTGTGTGTATCGTTAGCATATGTAATTCAATTTCCATTATGCCAGCGTGTTAATTAAGTTTATCTTAATTTTCTTCTGATCTACACATTCCGCTGTCATTTACTACACCAAACTTGTTAATTTATGGCCAGTTTTCCGGGTGCTTTTGTTTCATGTCGAGAGAGAGAGAAAGAGAGCGAGAAAAAGTCTCATTAATTAATGCTGCTGGATTTTGTTTTCGAAAAAAAGACACTTCAACAAAAGCAATCGAATGCATATTAAATCCATTATAAACTGTCATAAACTGGTGCGTTTGTGTCATGGTCTTTCCTACAAATGGTGGCCAATCGGCCTTTAATGTAAATGTTGACCAAATGTTGGTCATAATGTATATATATGTCCAGATAACGGTGCATTTTGTAAATGATCTGTGATTGAGATTTTTGAATTTCCACTGTTTGTTCATTAAAGTATTTATGAATATTTATATAAATTATAATTTTTCTTAATTTATTACAGAAGGAGTATGTATAATTAACGATAATAATTAACTTATCTGAAGTAGGTTATTTATTAGGTCTTGTTGGTGAAAGTGAATTAACCAATAAAATCGACCACCAGAAAGTCTTTTAATTATAACAGGTAAAATGGGCATGAAATTTGAAGCTTTTGATATCCTCAACCATAAGGAATTA
Organism: Musca domestica; assembly: GCF_030504385.1. Classification (NCBI taxonomy): domain Eukaryota; kingdom Metazoa; phylum Arthropoda; class Insecta; order Diptera; family Muscidae; genus Musca; species Musca domestica. Next base: position 33,856 of record NW_026712326.1, read on the forward strand.
AAAACATTGGAAAATATGTCAGAATGAACCATAAGAAGAGTTATAGGAGGGCTATACCAAAACATGAACAGATAGTGATCTATTTTACGCATGATAACCCCTCATATCACAGGGAAAAAAGGGTCAATCTTTTCGAAATGCCTAATATCGGCAAATATTGATGTTCTTAATGAGAACCCCAAATATAATATTATTCCAGGGGAAAATGTGCTCAAATCCTTTAAAACAACAGATCCAATTATATCTTCGTAGAATTATAGCAAACTTTGTCGAAAAATATTCAAAATGAATGAAGTCGTGCCGATCAATTATATGGGGTAATACAAAAACTTTAAACTATTTCGACATTTTCTTTAAAGAGTTGTCGTACCCAGCAGATTTGCCGAAAGTGAGTTGGGCGGATTTTGCTAATTTGTTTACTGTTTGCGGCATACTGACTTTTGTTTGCGGAGCCACATATATTCGTGCGAACATTTCTGACCTTTTGGGGAGAGTTTCGAGGAATGGAGGGCCATATTTTCCATGTTTTTTTTTGCTCAAAGGTTTAACGCTTTGTGAGAGAGGTATTAGAAAGAGTGTTCCGATAAGTCCCATATTCACACTAGGCCTTTAGTCGGAATATATTGAGATGAACCATGTTTGAACAAATCTTTGTAATATTTTGAATTTTGTTAGAGTTAATATTAATCAATATTTTGTGGGGAAATTGGTAGAATTAGTGGTTTCCAATATCACATCAGATTTTGTGTTGGTAGAAATAGTCGCCTCATGTTTATTCAAAACTTTTACCAGGTCAAGAGTTGTCAGAAATATTGAGATATGCTAATTTTGAAGAAAATTATACTCTTATTTAACTTTTATAAGAGGTATTACAATTTGAAATGTTCTCCATATATGTGAGAGGTACACGAATTTTCCAATTTCCCATCTAGCCTAAGGATTATGAAAATGAAACGATATGTCAAGTTTGAGCAAAATCGGATACTCTCTTCGCTCTCTGTGAGATATCCAATTCTGAACATTTATAGGGCTACCAGAGGGGAAGTTCCTCACTTTTAATAACATATGTATTTTTTTAAATTTTTTTGAGCATTTATTTAGTACTTTTCGTACAATTTAGAACTTTTCGTACAATTATGGTACACTTTTTCAAAACAATCCCCATATCTCGATTTTAGATACCAACAGACAGCTTAATATCAAATTTGAGGATTCCAGCCCTATACTTTCACACTATACAAAATTTAGTACCATTTAGTACTTTTCATACAATTATAGCACACATTTCCAAAATCAACTCCAGATACCAACAGAGACCTCAATATCAAATTCAAGGATTCCAGCCCTATCCCATCATCTAATATCAAATTTAGTACTTTTCGTACAATTATAGTACACATTTCCGAAACCACCTCCATATGTCCAGGAACAGCGACCCTAATACCAATTTTTAGATTGCAAGCAATACCAATTTGTAGGAAATATAATACTATTTAGTACTTTTCGTACACTTACAGGACACACTTCCAAAACCACCTCTTTATCACAAACCACCAACAGGGACCCCACATCAAAATTTCAAAATTCCAGCTTCATGTGTTCACCCTTAACCAAATTTAGTACTATTTAGTACAGTTCTTAGCACACATTTCCAAAACTACCTTCACATATCAAACTTACTTTTCAACTTTGATTCTCATACCAAATTTCAAGTTTTAGCTCCATCCGTTCACAAAATACCAAATAGTACCATTTTAAAAGTTTCGTATAATTTCGGAACTTTTCGAAAACTTAAAGTTCGACTTTCCAAAACCTCTTTGGTGTATCTATCCTGCATTCCCTTAGTGACTCTCATTCCAAATTTCAGAATTCTAGCTCATTCCGTTTATTACTCAATTTTTATTACATTTTTGTACCTTTTTTGTGCGAATTTAAAAAGTTCACTCTGTAGAGGCCCCTCACTGCTTTGATAAAAGAAATACTCAAGGAACTTTTAAAATTAGCTTTAAAAGTTACCATTTTGATTATTAGAAGATGGTGGTGTTTGATCAGCTAATACGGATTAATATTGAAGTAAGAGTTAGGATCTGGGACCATATGCCAGAGTTGTGATCTACGATCACATGCCATCAAGAGACAATAGTTTTATAGAGAAAGGGATCTAACGAAAAGAAATTTCACCTTTTAAAAAAAAGTTTTGACAAAAACTTCATCTAGATATATCGGCAGATTTGCGGTCAAAATTGAGATATTTTAAATTATGGGTGATTTGAAGGTCAATTGGAAAATTTTACAGCTTTTGCCATATGAGTGCGACATTTAAATTAAATTCTTCAACACGACGATGGTCAAGACTATCGTAAAATAATTGCATTGTTTTCGGCAGACATAACCGTACCTACTTGGGAATTTTGAATAACCTCGACTTTTTGTTTTGCAAAATCCAAATCTAAATACCAAAATCGCCTTTTCTACCTGATTTTCAATTTTGAGATCTTAAGTCTTTTTTATTTAGTTTTTTTTACTTTTGCTTACGAACGAAATAATATAAAGCAATTCTTATTTTATCAATAATATTAGAAGAATAATAATAAAAATTATGTACAATAATTAACTTTGCAGATAATAATTTTTTAGAGAATAAAACTCAAAAACGAATCAGCTAAAAAAATCAAAATCCTTAAAAAAAACATTTTAAAATAAAATTAAGTTAAAATTAAACAAATAATAATATAAACTACAATAAAATATAAACAAATAATCTTAGTTAAAAAAAATAAACTAAAAATGTATCTCCAATTTAAAAATAAATTAAAAATTAAATATCAAAATAAAAAGATAATATAAAATATAAAAAAAAAATTAATTGTTTCCGCCCGGGATCGAACCGGGGGCCTTCCGCGTGTTAGGCGGATGTGATAACCACTACACCACGGAAACATATAGTCATAGCAACCAAAGCAACTAACAGTAAGCACAAAAGCTTCCCTACACACTATACAAAAGCTTTGCCATTACTTTTCACATGAACCTAAATATAGCACAGCCACTGCAGACACACAGTCGACAACAGGGCAACCACACATCCAAACACACAAGTTATACGCCATGAACATGCGCCAGACAAGTGAAAGTTCGAAATGAAAAACAAAACAACAACAAATCAAAAAAGGAGCAATGCCATGCCATGCCTTTTTAAAAGTGAAAACAAAAGCAAACAAACAAACGCCGGTTACAAAAAGTTTCGATTAGGATGGTTATGCCGAAACCCGGGATTGAACCGGGGACCTTTAGATCTTCAGTCTAACGCTCTCCCAACTGAGCTATTTCGGCTTATGGGGGTTCCTTTTGAAATTTGTTAAATCAATAAGCGTTTTTTAAAGGCTTTAGATTATTAAATTAAGGTTTATATCTAAAAGTTTGCGTAAACGAATGACGTCTTGGTTGTACTAAGTATTCTTCTCTTTTAACAAATATGAGAAAGTTTAGCAATTTCATCATAATTATCAACAATTTTTAATTAAACCAGTAATTAAAAGTCAAAAGTCGGGTGGCACCGATTATATGATACCCTACACCACTATTCCTACTTAGTAGATCTCCCGTAACAAAAGCATTTATTTGAAGTAGATCATACCACCTATCAACATTTGGGTTTAGAGCAGTTATAATTTGGTCTCAGGGGAACTTATATATGGGAGGCATAACCAATTCTTAATCGATTTTCACTAAATTTGACGGAGACATTTTAATCTTTTATGCCAAATAACAATGCTATAGAGTGCCTGATATCACTTCGAGAAGGATTATATTAAAAAAATATATATCGGGGCGGAGTTCTACCAACTAGAAACCTACGTCCCGAAATTCGCTCCATTTGGGCTGATATTAGCCGTTATTTGCATAATAAATCTGAAATCGGATTAGGGATATATGGGAGCTACATCCAAATCTGAGCCGATCTCGATAAAATCTGACAAAGGTATTCTCGAGCTCTATAAGATAGCTGGTAACAAATATCATTGTTGTCGAATGCATATTATGAATATGAGGGACTTAAAGACCAAATCGGATGAAACATATACAGGGTGAGATGAAAAAACTGCAACCAACTTTAGACTGCTGTCATATGTAAGCCACTCGTCCGACAGCTGTTAAAATTACTCCAGTGACATGTTTACAAGCGTACAAAAGGATTTTGGTGAGAATTTTTCAGAAAAAAATTATTCGTGATTGTGATTCAAGCGTGATAATGTGATTTCTTTATATTTGACTAAAAAACCACAAGTGGCTATCGTTAGAGCTCTCCAGCATTTAAATGTGAATAAATCTTTTGTGTCTCGTACCATCGCTCGTTATCGTCATACTGGTAGCGTAGCCCGACGTTAAGGAAGTGGACGGAAGAAAAGAGCCACATCAGCAGAAATGGTTGGAACAGTAAAGAAGCGACTTAATCGAAACCCACGTACCAGTGACCGAAAAATGGCTCGTAAGCAGAACATGTCGCCATATTCCATTCGCAAATATTGAAAAATGAGCTCGGGGTAAAAAATGGAAGAACTTACACCGCTACAGAAAGAAAATAGACTCAAAAGAGCTAAAGTGTTGCTTCGCTTGGCCGAAAGTTGTGAACTGCCGCATTTGGTTTTCTCCGATGAGAAAACATTCTTTGTTCAGCAGTTTGTAAACAACCAAAATTATCGTGTTGACTTGCCAAAGAGGTCAGCTGAAAATGAGCACCTTCGGTTGGCCACCAGAACTCAAGCGCCAGCCATGGTGATGGTGTGGGCCGCCATTACAGCCGATGGTCGCTTTACGCTCATGTTAATCGACCGTGGCATCAGAATAAATGCCGAATTTATCGCGAAAATATGCTGGAGGGTGTATTAAGGCCTTGGGCACACAAACAGCCCTTAGACATTTCAACAGGACTCAGCACCATCGCACTCAGCACGCGACACCCAAGAGTGGTTACAAAATCAGGTTCCTAGCTTCATTTCCAGCGTACAATGGCCACCAAAATCTCCGGATACCAATCCGTTGGACTATTGTGTCTGGAATATTTTGGAAAGCAAGGTTGGCACTAAAAAATAAAAAAAGTGTCGATCACCTCAAGTAAGTGCTTCGCCGGGAATGGGCCAAAATACCGCAAAGCAACATTCGGGCAGAGTGTGACGGTTTCATTGGCCGTTTAAAGACCATAATTCGTGCCAATGGTGACCAATTCGAACAAATCTAAACTTATTCTAAAATTTGATGCTATTTCCGACATTTTTTGCTTGCATTCTATAAAATTTAAAAAACAAAATGTAAAACTTATGGCGTTTGACTTTGTTGCAGTTTTTTATATCACCCTTTAATTCTTATCGAAGTTATATAATACACTATGCAGCAATGTTTTTTGACACAAGAGGTACAAAGGTCTCCGTCAAATTACTTGAAAATCGATTCAGAGTTGGATATAGTTCCCAAATTGTGACCACTCTAAAGCCATGATACGCATTCATTCAAAGTAGATCATATCAACTATGAACCTTTGTTGGTATGATTTACTTCACATTAATTCCTAATATAAACTTTTCTGTTACGGGAACTCTTCTTAATACGCATAGGGTATCATATAGTCGGCTTTTGATCTTTCCTTACTGTGTTTTTTTTTTTTTTTTTTTTGTTTTTTGAAATACCATATATAACCCAGTGTTAAATAACACAATCTGGGCGTCTAAAACATGAATCGTAAAACAAAAGCATATTTCGACTCCTGTAATATTCCCTACTCGACTCTGGCTTTGGTATAAGAATACTGCGAAACTCGTATATTATTTCGTTAGTAACACCTCAAAATATTTATCAGTGTATGTATGTATTGACCGACGTCTAGAGTCTATAGCAAGAAGTAGAAACAAGTAACCTCTTAAACATTATTCGACATTATTGGTGAAAAAATTTTACAATATTGTGGTAAAACACTCTTGTCATCCCATCGAGAGTTCAATTCAAATTGATTTTTCAAGTCCGGCCTCCAAAGGATTAACACCTGCCCTGTTGAAAATTTTCAATATTGATAAACTGAATTGTTATACATTTGGTATTTTGATTAATTTTAATTCAATTTTTTCCAACGAACATTTTTCGACATGTTTTTAAATTTTAAAGTTTTAATGGGAGAACACATCCCACTTAAAATTAACAAATTTTGTGTGGCGCGAATTTCCATTTACTATCTCTTATGTTCTGTTAATCTGAATTTTAGCATTTTCCTTTTAAATACATTCCACAAATATTTCCGTTTATCGTTACATTTGTATATCATGACCTTTAACACTTACAGCACTCTATGATTTGTTCAACAATTCCTAAACATTTAATTCAATTTTAATTTTTTAATTTTTAGGTTTTTAACATATTGTCAAACGTGTTTTGTGTGGAGATTTGTCATCTATGTACCACGCACATATATACGAACATGTATACGTATATAAGGGAAAGGCAGTAGTTTTTTGCCCTTGTAAAGTTTTCATGAAAATTATTTTAATTTAATTTTCATTGCATTCCACATAAGGACGATGTGTCTCTCTCTTGCATTGTTTAACAAACAATACGGATGTCACACACAACCGCCCACCCATTCGTACACTGACAGTACTTCAAGTAAATATTTGTATTTAACAAAAAAAAATATAAAAATAAATAAAAAAGGAATGAGAAACTGTGAACATATACCTTGCAAATAATGTTGAATCCTTTGAAAAAAAAAAAAAACAACACAAACATGAAAAGGATGCAATGCAAAGTATGTGGGTGTGTGTGTTTTACGTGTGCTGTATATTTTGTTCACAACAAAACCTTGAGGTCATGTAGATTTTACTTTTTTTATTTGATAAAAAAAAGTGTTGATTTGTTAGAGGTTTTATTGTGGATACCATAACATGACGGGTTAAGAAAGAAAGACATATACAAAGGTATTTAACGATTTATATGGAAATTTATTGCATTTGCAATTTATTGCAGTGACCCGAGTCGGTGGATGTAAATTGAGAATTTGGGGTACTACCCACCAATAACCCAAATTCCAAAATAATACATTATTAATTAAAGGGCATGCCAATCGAAAAAGGATATAATTATATTAGAAGTAGTTCATTTTAAGGCCACTAAAAGGGAAAATTCAGGGTACAAAGCAAAAAAAAAAAAATCATTACAAATACGATTATTGACTCTTGCTCTTTGTAAAGCTATTTCGATCTTGGGCTGTTCGTTCGTCCGTCGGTCTGTCTGACTGACTGGTGAGCAGAGTTATAGAAGGAAGTATCCAATTTAATCGAAACTAGCCCCATACTAATATCAAACTTAAATCGAGTTCGGAGATGGGAACATCGATCCTTTCTTTCTGGTACCTCCCTTACAAAAGATCAAAATTTTCGTATTAAATAATTTGCAATATAGAACAAGAAAGGATTATCTAATTTTACAAATCCCAATATCTGTATTAGTGCTATGAGTGGTGCGAAAATTGACATCATTTACCTCCCCCACAAAGGGTCAAAATTTTTAATAATTATAAATCTCATAAAATGCGAAATAAGCATCCGATTCTCAACAAATTTCACACATTCCAATATTTCTACTAATACAAGATCTGTTATGAAGGTGGTAGACATCGGCCTACCCGTTCTGGTAACTCCACCATAAGGTTCACTATTTTCAATATTTATATCTAATAACCTGCGAAACAAGTCAGCGATTCTATCCAAAGTTGGTATATCTACATATACTCTCAATCAGAGATCTGGTTTTACTTTTATGGATTTTATCGGCTCACTCCTTCTCGTAGCACCCTCATAAAGGGGTCAAAACTTTGAATAACTCTGAAGCTCAAATACGGGACAAGATCAACTCGGCACATCCCAAAAATTCTGTCAACACAAGACCTTTTGGCCCATTCCCGGCGAAGCGCTGGCTTGAGGTGATCGAAACTTTGATATTTTTTAGTGCTAACCATGCTTTCCAAAATACTCCAGACACAATAGTCCAATGGATTGGTATCCGGAGATTTTAGTGGCCATTGTGAGCTAGAAATGAAGCGAGGAACCTCATTTTATAACCATTCTTGGGTGGCGCGTGCTGAGTGCGATGGTGCTGAGTCCTGTTGGAATGTCCAAGGTCTGCGGCAAAATGCTTGCGTGCCCAAGGCATTCATACACCCTCCAGAATATTTTCGTGACAATATTCGACATTTATTTGGATGCCACGGTCGATTAATACGAGCAGAGAGCGACCATCGGCTATTATGGCTGTCCACACCATCACCATGGCCGGCGCTTGCGTTCTGGTGGCCAACCGAAGGTGCACATTTTCAGCTGACCTCTTTCGCAATTAAACACGATCATTTTGTTTGTTTACAAACTGCTGGACAACGAATGTTTTCTCATCGGAGAAAACCAAATTCGGCAGTTCACCACTTTCCGCCAAGCAAAGCAATTTTTTACCTTTTTTGAGTCTATTTTCCTTCAGTTGCGGTGTAAATTCTTGCACTTTTTTGAAATTTCAATGGTTTTACGCCGAGCTCATTTTTCAATATTTGCCGAATGGAATATTGCGATATGTTCAGCTCACGAGCCATTTTTCGGTCACTGCGGCGCGGGTTTCGATTAAGTCGCTTCTTTACTTTCTGAACCATTTCTGCTGATGTTGCTGTTTTCTTTCGTCCACTTCCTTGAGGTCGGGCTACGCTACCAGTATCACGATAACGAGCGGTGGTACGAGACACAAATGATTTATACATATTTAAATGCTGGAGTGCTCTATCGATAGCCAGTTGTGTTTTTCCAGTCAAATATAAATAAATCACACTATGACGCTTGAATTCCATCACGAATAACTTTTTTTCTGGAAAGTTCTCACCAAAATGCTTTTGAACGCTCGTAAACAATGAGCTGCCATTAGAATAATTTTAACAGCTGTCGGACAAGTTTTTTCATCTCGCCCTGTACAGGGTTGTCCATATTCGACGGACCCATCTGGCAACGCCATAACTTTTGACAGAGATTTCACATCGCTTAATGACATACCGCGTGTGAAGCGTCAGTCCAAGCAGATTTTTACCATGAGCCAATACACGCCACGCGAGCGCTCTGAAATAGTTGAAATTTACATTCAACAGAAGAACTCAATTGTGAAAAAAATATGAGAAGTGCGCCTTCTATGAACACCATTAAGCGTTTATACGAAAAATTTTCGACTGGCAAGGCTTTTAATCCGAAGAGGCCATATAAAAGTCGACCAAGACGATCGGCCGAGAATATCGCTGCCGTACGAGCCAGTGTTGAGAGGTCCCCAAGAACATCACAAAAACGCCGTTCTCAGCAATTGGGCATGGCTCGGTCCACTTTACAACGGATTATTCGCATTGATTTGCATTTGTTCCCGTACAAAATTCAATTGACGCAAAGAATGTTGCCTGCGGACAAGCCTCGTCGATTGGAATGGGCCCAAAGAGTCATGGGTTCATCGAATATGGGCAACCCTGTATGTAAAAAATTTCACGTTGAGCCCCATTTTTATAAAAATTTAATTTACGTCCACTTTTTCGCCTAGCAATGTTATTTCTCCATCAAACTTTAATTGAATTACATATTCCCTACATCTCCTATTCTAAACACCACGACACCTTTAATTCCCCCCACCCACGTCTTGGCAGTCTCATTAAACCACTAACCAACCCGAGAGTAGCCAGTAATTAGTAAATGACATTGATTCCTCCTGCATCGTTTTAATTAAGCTCGCGACATCCTTAGCTAGAGTTATTTTTTTTAACTTTTCTTTTCTGTTACTTGATTTTGTTTTGTGTGATATTTTCTCCGAAATCCATTTTACAAATTGAACCTTTTTCCACCTCAATAGTTGAGAGATTTCAGTTTGCTTCATTTCAGGGGGGGTTCTTTTTCTTGTTACAATTCTTACTTGACAAATGAGCACGTCCTTACCTTCGAATAAAATCAGTCGATGTCCAATGATATTTTTCTTTTATTTTATCTTTTTTCTCTCAGTCGATCTCCAAAGAACTTTTTTTTATTTCCCTTTGAATGTCCTTGCACATCTCAACAACAACGACGGACAGAGACGAATAATTGCAATGACCAAAAAGACAATTTATAACCATTTGCGATATTGCAGGTAAATTAAGAAGAGCAAGTGCAGCAATTTATTGTCCAACGATGCCGAGCTCTACTCTGCTGGTATGGATGGTTGGTTGGGAGGATGTCCAACTGTGTGTCATCGATTGGTAAGGACATTTTACAATGGATTTTCTCTCTATAACGTTGTCATTGTTTTAAGTTGTGTTGTAAAACACAGTGGTAATTGATGTTCTGCTTTGAATGTGGGTCATTTTATTCGTGTTCTATGAGGGAATTTTTCAGTGAATACTTGCTTTGAGACCACCGTGTTTCGAATCAATGTCGAATAAATAACTAACAATTTACGTTTTTTGCAACAATTCTCTACTTCATTTAGTTTGACTATTATTGTCCGTGACAGGATGAGATGTATGGTAGAGCACAAGGGTGCAATTGTATTTTCATAATAATTGCTAATACTTTGGGGTGGGTCGAAATGAACTAAAAAATCGCCAATGTAAATGCTATGGACCGCAGTTCGATTAAATAATAAATATCGTCAAAAATCCAATTCTGAAATCAATAATATTTGAATGGCAGAATCATCATAAATTAATATATATCCATACTGTTACTCAAAATGTTAACCTTTGGTGGGATAGGAACAATAAGTAGTGGCCGATATATTCCATATTCATATCATATCTCTGATTAAAAGAAATATTTTGATATACCAAGTTCTAAAAAAAAACCTATGAGTTATTTCTCAAACTAAGACAGATCTAAATATTAAAATTTTGACCTTTGCGGGGGAGGTACCAGAAGGGGTGGGTCGATATCTATCAAGTTCACAGCAGATCTTGTAGTGTTGGAAGAAATATTCGAGTGTGTGAAATATTGAAAAAATCCAATACTTATTTCGCATTTCATGAGGAAACATAACAAGTAGACCTATATATCCCACCTTCATAACAGATGGGCCAGAAGGAGTGGTGCGATATATTTTATCTTCACCCCTCATCTTATCTTGATAGGAATATTGGGACGTGTCGAGTTTGAAACGAATCAAATGTTCATTTCGCGTTTTGCGAGCTTCAAGATTTTTCAAAATTTGGACCAGTTGTGGGGAAGATACCCGAAGTAGTGGTTCGTTCTTCATACAAGATCTGGTCTTGGAAGAAATATTGAGATGCACGAAATTTGAAAACATTCGAACTCTAATTTCGCATTTTGTAAGAGTTATGATTATTCAAAATGTTGACTCCTGGAGGTACTGAAAGGGGTGAGCCGATATATTGCATTTTCATACCTTATCTAGGACTGATAAAAATATTGAGTTTTTTTTTTTTCAAAATTTGAACAACATTGGATGAATCGTTTCATGTCCTATAAGGTAGAGTGTTTTACATCTTCCACCAGAAGGAGTGGATATTGCCCATATCCGAACCAAATCTAAGTTTGGTAAAAATATTAAGATGTACCAAGCTTGAACCGACTTTGATACTTACTTCGAAAGTTATCGGACGATTTACGGAGATTGACTTCAAATATCCAGAAACGGATATGGTCAAAAGAGACCTACGGCCTAAAACAGTTATTTCGAGGAGGCACGTGTAGGCCATATCAAATGATATACAGGGTGAGCAGCTTCTAAGCAACTATGATTTTTCTTCTCTAAAGTTTTATTTGCGTGTGAAAACTCTTTTTTTCGGGCTCTATAAAAACTTTATCTTTTTTTTTAAGTTATCCAGATTCTTAGTTGGAAATATATATCCTTAACAATCCAAATTCTTCTTTGGGCCGTTTTTGTGGCTTTGTGGCAGAGAATGCTACTCACATCTGCCACGATCTTTTCCAACTTGCTATGTTTCGAATAATCTGAGACAATTATTCTGATTTAACTTTCGTTTCCGAATTTATAATCCTTAAACGTCTTCCCTTCAAATTACCAACTGTTTGTGTGCGATGTTCGCATTGCTCCGAATTTTTGGGTTCGAAAGGTGCCAGAGACATTATCTCAGGAAAGAGTACTATTTGATGATCTGTATCGTGTGGTGTAGTAGCCTACGGTGCCAGTGCTAACCAATTATCGTGGAATAAGACCGTCGAGACCATTTTTAAATCAGTAGAAATGGTTCGAAAAGTAAAGAAGCGACTTGATCGAAACCCGCGTCGCAGTGGCCGAAAAATGGCTCGTGAGCTGAACATATCGCAATATTCCATTCGGCAAATATTAAAAAATGAGGTCGGGGTAAAGCCATTGAAATTCCACAAAGTGCAAGAACTTACACCGCAAAATGAAAGACTCAAAAGAGGTAAAGAGTTGCTTCGCTTGGTCGAAAGTGGTGAACTGCCGAACTTGGTTTTCTCCGATGAGAAAACATTTGTTGTCCAGCAGTTTGTAAACAAACAAAATGGTGGTGTTTACTTGCCAAAGAGGTCAGCTGAAAATGTGGACCTTCGGTTGGCCACCAGAACTCAAGCGCCGGCCATGGTGATGGTGTGGGCCGCCATAACAGCCGGTGATCGTTCTCCGCTTGTATTAATCGACCGTGCCATTAGAATAAATTCCGAATATTATCGCGAAAATATTCTGGAGGGTGTATTATAGCCTTGGGCATGCACAAATTTTGTTCGCAGACCTTGGAGATTCCAACAGGACTCAGCACCATCGCACTCAACTCGCGCCACCCAAGAATGGTTACAAAATGAGGTTCCTCGCTTCATTTCCAGCACACAATGGCCACCAAAATCTACGGATACCAATCCGTTGGACTATTGTGTCTGGAATATTTTAGAAAGCGAGGTTGGCACTAAAAAATACCAAAGTGTCTATCACCTCAAGCAAGCACTTCGCCGGGAATGAGCCAAAATACCGCAGCGTAATATTCGGGCAGCGTGTAATAGTTTCATTAGCCGACATAATTCGCGCCAAAGGTGACCAATTCGAACAAATCTAAACTTATCCTAAAATTTGATGCTGTTTCCGACATTTTTTGCTTTCATTCAATAAAAATTAAAAAACAAAACAAGTGTAAAAGCTGTAAGTTCCGGGCCGAACGTTGAATATCCTTCACCATTTGGAACGAATTTGGCAAATCTCAAAAACAATTTAAAATTAAACATATTGTTAAAATCTTAAAAATACCGAATGTAGCTGTTACATTAGGGTCTATACGACGACATGGACCTGCATAGGTAACTCTTGTCATATGCCATTAATATTCATATGCGAAACTTAAAAATAAAATCGGTGAAGCTAAAATCATCTAAATACCGAATATTGGGAGGTACCGTTATATAGGGGCTATACGAATACGTGGACCAGCAAAGACAATTTTCTGTCTTAGGTTGTAGTATCCATTACGAACTTCAAATATCAAATTTGAAACAATTGCGGTGAATAATGTCGCTAAAATCATCAAAATACCGAATATCGGGGGTACGGTTATATGGGGGCTATACGAAGACGTGGACCTGCCCAGACACTTTTTTGTCATAGGTTGTAGCATCCATTTCGAACTTCATATAACAAATTTGAAACAATTCCGATGAATATTGTGGCAAAAATTCGGTATATTGGGGGTACGGTCGTATGGGGGCTATACGAAGACGTGGACTTGCACAGACACTTTTATACCCTCCACCTTGGAAAGGAGGGTATATTAACTTTGTCATTCCGTTTGTAACATCCTTAAATATTTGTCGTAGACCCCAATAAGTATATATATTCATAATCAGCATAAAATTCCAAGTCGATTGAATTATGTCCGTCTGTCTCTCTGTCTGTCAGTCTGTTGAAATCACGATACAGCCCACATTATTTGACGTAGAGCGCCGAAAATTAGCAGAGCAATTTGTATTGTGTCTAGGATGGTTGGTATTGAAAATGAGGTATATCGGTCCACGTTCTGGCATAGCCCCATATAACGGTACCTTCCGATATTCGGTATTTTGATGATTTATGCAACATTTTTTCACGGATTTGTGTGTAAATTGGTATTTGTAGGTCATAACGGGTCCCTGTGCGTGTGGCAAAACATTGCATGTATAGGTCCACGATATTCGGCATTTTAATGGTTTTTGCCACATTTCTTCTAATGTTTCCTCCACCTTAGGGTAGGAGGGTATTGAAAGTTTGGCTGGCCGAACTTAATGTTTTTTTACTTGTTTGTCATAGGCTCTAGCATCCATTTCGAACTTCAAATAACAAATTTGAAACAATTCCGATGAATATTGTCACAATCATCAAGATACCGAATATCGGGAAGTACCGTTCAATGAGGGCTATAGCAAAACGTGGACCTACATGGTCCATTTTCAATACCAAAAGTCTTGCAGACATAATATAAATTTGACTAAAATTTTATCAGTCTACTTCAATTCGTTCGCAAGCTACAGTGATTTCCACAGACGGATAGCCGGATAGGAGATGGACATAGAATTTTATGCCGATGCTGATACTTTGTCGGGTTTAAAATGTATATTTCGAGGTGTTACAAACAGAATGACAAACTTAATATACCCTCCATATTATAGTGGAGGGTATAAAAATGTAAAACTTACGGCATTTGACTTTGTTATAGTTTTTTTATCTCATCCTGTATATGTAAAAAAACAGACATCGACTGAAGGTAGACATCTGTCGGCAAAATCGACTGATACTTTTTAACATTTTTCTTGTCCCTTTTGTAAGTGGGTCGAATTTTGAAAAATACCCCTTATAAAAGTTTCCCCCCATACACGTGTGGTATTATAAACCACACATATTTTAACCATCTTTGTATTACAGGATAATGGACTTGAAACCCACGTAGATACCACCACATTAGCGTACGTTGGATTTTTGTGACATGTGGTCATAGATTTTCAAAAACCGCAACAGTTTTGAACTCTCGAATCTCATTAAGTCAGGATAATTTACAACTTCATTATGATTGTGTGCGGTTTGATGATGACGAGGACGACGACGACGATTATGACGATGATACTAAACGATTATAATTCTTCTTTCCATGTCTTTGTGTGTGTAATGACGAGAAGGACATTATGCCAGCAAGTCAGGCAGGCGGGTAGACTGGCTGGCTGACAAAACAAAAGCAATTCAATTTTGTGAATGACATCCGCAAATCCTTTTACAAAAACACAGATAGCATATGATGTGTATGTGTGTATTTCGGTGTCTCTGTATGTGTGTCTGTTTTGACGAAATGACTTAACATTCTGCATTGCAATGCGGTTAAGAATTGTCCTCCTGTTCGGCCAGCCAGCCGTCGTTTTTAGTTATGTTGCAATAGCATTTCGTTGCAATTCTATTACCTTCTTTCCTAACAACATATCACGTACGAAGAATATTCAAATTTCGGTTTGTGTGTATGTGTGTGGGAATATGCATGATTGTGTTAGCTTCGTTGTTGGCTCGATGGTGGCCTGTGCGATGACACGGTACACAGGGTATTTATGTGCGCCTGCAAAGGACATTGTCAAATTAAGTATTCACAAGTACGACCAACAGCAATTACTAAATACCACTACAATTGGGGTTGATGTGCAGAATATGAGCCGTTTCATGTTAGGTAAAGGGCATTTGCCTAGACACACGGGGAGAATATCTCTTCCTACAAATATCGTTAAAATTTACTTCATATTTCTTATTACCACCTATTCCTATATTACTGTAGGTTATTGGCCTTATACCGATTCGAATGTCCGTGGTAATGTTAATTTAAACTTCTCGGCCTGAATAAATTTTTTTTGTTAAGGGTTCCAGTTCGGACCTTTCCACTAGTCAAGAACCATTAGTACAGCAACAGTTTTATACGGTGTTGGAGTCATTCTGTCCGACACAAAGGATTCAATATTAGCAAGTGAATGCCTTGAGCTGGCTAGACTTGCCTTCTTGATATTGACGGGAGTACTATTTGTATTCATCATCTAATTTTGGTACCTTTGACGAGATGGCAACTTCTTGCCCTCTGCAGGCCATATTTTTCCATATTGCCAAGGGCTTTTGTTAGGATAGGCTTAATACTATTCTTCTTCCGCCATCAATGCCCTTCCGATGTTAAATAATACATGTATATCGTCCAAAAATTAGCTGAACGAACCTCAGACTTCACTAGATTCTTGAGCTAAAAACTCAATGAAATCTTTTGGATGTCTCAGGATTATTGACCTAACAATATGGAAGGTATATTAATTTGTCATTCCGTTTGTAGTACCTCAAAATATAAATTTTAGACCCCGCAAAGTATATATTCTTGATCAGCTTAAAATTGTATGCCGATCTAGTGATGTCCGCCCGTCTGTAAAAATCACTCGCTTCCGAACATTAGGCCTGCAGGACATTTGGGATTAAAAAGGGGCTATATAGAAAACACAATAATTTTTACATTTTTTTTTTAAATTTAATTAAATAAAAGCAAAAAATGACGGAAATAGTATCACACGCTGCCCGAATGTTGCTCTGCGGTATTTTGGCCCATTCTCGGCGAAGCGCTTGCTTGAGGTGATCGACATTTTGGTAGTTTTTAGTGCCAACCTTGATTTCCAAAATACTCCAGACATAATAGTCTAACGGATTGGTATCCGGAGATTTTTGTGCCATTGTACTCTGGAAAGCGAGGAACCTCATTTTGTAACCATTCTTGGGTGGCGCGTGCTGAGTGCGATGGTGCTGAGTCCTGTTGGAATGTTCAAGATCTGCAGCCAATATTCGGCGTATTCGCGATAATATTCGGCATTTATTCTGATGCCACGGTCGATTAATATGATCGGAGAGTGACCATTGGCTGTTATGGCGGCTCACACCATCACCATGGCCGGCGCTTAAGATCTGGTGGCCAAACGAAGGTGCACATTTTTAGCTGACCTCTTCGGCAAGTAAACACGATCATTTTGTTTGTTTAGAAACTGCTGGAAAACGAATGTTTCCTCATCGGAGAAAACCAAATTCGGCTGTTTGCCATTTTCGGCTAAGCGAAGCATCTCTTTAGCTCTTTTGAGTCAAATTTCTTTCCGTTGCGGTGCAAGTTCTTGCACTTTTTGGAATTTCAATGGCTTTACCCCGAGCTCATTTTTCAAAATTTTGCCGAATGGAATATTGCGATATGTTCAGTTCACGAGCCTTTTTTTCGGCCACTGCGACGCGGGTCGTTTCTTTACTTTTCGAACCATTTCTGCTGATGTTGCTATTTTCTTAAGTCCACTTCCGTGACGTCGGGCTACGCTACCAGTATCGCGGTAACGAGTGATTTCTCGTACCATCGCTCGCATCGCACAAAAGATTTATTCACATTTAAATGCTGGAGTGCTCTAACGATAGCCACTTGGGGTTTTCCAGCCAACTATAAAGAAATCACACTATCACGCTCGAATTCCATCACGAACAACTTTCTCTCTGGTAAATTCTCACCAAAATGCTTTTGTATGCTGTCTAATTTTAACAGCTGTCGGACGAGTGGTTCAGAAATGACTGCAGTATGAAGTTGGTTGCAGTTTTTTCATCTCACCCTGTTTATGCCAATTTTTGGACAAATCCGTGGAAAAATGCGTTTTGATGCAAACATCATAAAAAGGCCAAATATCGGAAGGCACCGTTATATGGGGGCCATACCAAAAAGTGGACCTATATTACTATGTTCCTCCACAGGGAACAAATCCGTGAAAAAATGTCACAAAAATCATCAAAACACCGAATATCGGGAGATACCGTTATATGGGGGCGTGGACGTGTACACACAATGTTTAACCATTTAATTTGTTCCAAGTAGATTTGTTTACATCAATTTTTGAATATGATATCTCTCAAATGGCGGCCTCTGGCGTTGATGACGTATTGTGTCATTTTTGCTGCATTTTCAATCGTTTTTGCCAACATTTCGGCCGTAATAGCGGCTATTTCTTCACGAATGTTGTCCTTGAGCTCTTCTACGGTCCTTGGCTTGTTAACGTAAACTTTTGACTTCAAATATCCCCACAAGAAGAAGTCAGGCGGCGTCAAGTCGGGCGAACGCGGTGGCCAGTCCAAATCACCACTTTTCGACATCAAACGGCCCGGAAACAAATTCTTCAGAAAATCGATTGTTTTGCGACTTGTGTGCGGTGGAGCGCCATCTTATTGAAAGCAGAACTGTCTCATACGCTTTCGACGAATAATTGGCATCACAAAATTGGTCACCATGTCACGGTAACGCTCCTGATTGATGGTAACAGCATGGCCATTTTCATTTTGGAAGAAAAACGGCTCAATGACCGTTTTTGCACTAACGCCGCACCAAACTGTGACTTTTTCGTCATGAAGAGGCACTTCTTGAATCTCCTGAGGATTTTCAGTGGCGTAAAAACGGCAATTTTGCTTATTTACGGTCCCATTCAATGTGAAATGGGCTTCATTGGACATGATAATTTTGCTCCAAAATTGCTCGTCATCTTCGGTAAGCTGCTCGTCCGACAGCTGTTAAAATTATTCCAATGACAGCTTATTAGAAAAAAATTATTCGTGATGGAATTCAAGCGTGATAGTGTGATTTCCTTATTTTTGGCTGGAGAACCACAAATGGCCATCGTTAGAGCACTCCAGCATTTAAATGTGAACAAATCTTTTGTGTCTCGTACCATCGCTCGTTACCGTGATACTGGTAGCGTAGCCCGACGTCAAGGAAGTGGACGGAAGATAATAGCAACATCAGCGGGAATGGTTCGAAAAGTAAAGAAGCAACTTGATCGAACTTGATCGTCGCAGTGGCCCAAAAATGGCTAGTGAGTTGAACATATCGCGATATTCCATTCGGCAAATATTGAAAACTGAGCTCGGAGTAAAACCGTTGAAATTCCAAAAATTGCAAGAACTTACACCTCAACAGAAGAAAAATAGACTCAATAGAGCTAAAGAGTTGCTTCGCTTGCCCGAAAGTGGTGAACTGTCGAATTTGGTTCTCTCCGATGAGAAAACATTCATTGTCCAGTAGTTTGTAAACAAAAAAAAATGATCGTGCTTACTTGCCAAAGAGGTCAGCTGAAAATGTGCACATTCGGTTGGCCAACAGAACTCAAGCGCCGGCAATGGTGATGGTGTGGGCCGCCGTAACAGCCGATGGTCGCTCGTATTAATCGATCGTGGCATCAGAATAAATGCCGAATATTATCGCGAAAATATTCTGGAGGGTGTATTAAAGGCTTGGGCACGCAAACATTTTGGCCTCAGACCTTGGACTTTCCAAGAGGACTCAGCACGCGCCACCCAAGAATGGTTACAAAATGAGGTTCCTCGCTTCCTTTCCAGCGCGCAATGGCCACCAAAATCTCCGGATACCAATTCGCTGGACTATTGTGTCTGGTGTATTTTGGAAAGCAAGGTTGGCACTAAATAATACCAAATTGTCGATCACCACAAGCAAGCGCTTCGCCGGGAATGAGCCAAAATACCGCAGAGCAACATTCGGGCAGCGTGTGACGGTTTTATTGGCCGTTTGAAGGCCACAATTCGTGACCAATTCGAAAAAATCGAAACTTTTTCTAAAATTTGATGCTATATCGAAATTTTTTGCTTTCATTCAATAAAATTTAAAAAAATGTAAAAGTTATGTCGTTTGACTTTGTTGCAGATTTTTCATCTCACCCTGTAGAAAAAAATAAATAAGTCTACAAAATAAGAAAATATAAAGGTCGGTTGTGCCACTTTTATGTACTAGAGATTTTGTCGGAAAGAGACTTTCAGTAATTTTCATACAAAAATTATTCTTCCTCTCACCCGCTTAATTTTGTCAAAGGACCACTCAAAATGGTAAGCTTCTGTTATGCCCTTAACTCTCTAACCCATTAAGCGACTGAAAAATCAGAAATAAATCATCTTTTGGTCAATTTTATGCCTTTAATATTGGGCGATCATCTGCCCAACAATAGGCTTCTATTCTCACTCTAATCCTAATTCCATGCAAATTTTCGTGACTATCGGACCAAACTTGTTAGTTTAGATAAACCATAGTATGGTGGAGGGTAAAATAATTGTAAATTGATCCATACAAAATGTTGAAACATGTTGTTGCATGTAATTCATGGACGTTGAAAATGGTAATGTCTTGCTCCCAATGTTGCACAACATATCATATGCTGATGACAATTTTTTTTTTACCAGAGACCTACAAGTTGGAAGGGTTTTCGGTTAATTCGCTTTGTGATAGGAGGGTGGTTTTGGGTAACGTGAGAAAGTTTCACAGGGATTAACAAAAATTTGCATAATAAGTTGCAGTTCGCCCAATAAAAATGACAACTTCATAGAAAACCATATTTATCCAAATAATCCTGGGATTGTTACATGCGGAAAACTTGGGAAGACCTTAACCGAAACTTCAGGCTCCAACCCTTAGTTGAAAAATTTTCTTGTCTAACATGACATGCATGTTTGCGGCGGAATGTGAACTGTGACCGTTCTAATTACATCTCTTCAAAAAAACGAAAACTATTCACACAGACACATACATATCTGTCAACTAACATTTAGTTGGGTTTGAATATCATGTACGTGTGTGTGTGTTTGGATCCGTATGATTACTGGCAAGACGACATTGTAAATCAACGAGTGAGAGAGACAGTAGCCAAGGACTTTGCATTTTGTATTGTTTCGGTGGTAGTTTGAAGTGCTGAAGAACTGATTGTTTGGCTGAATACAGGATCCTACAACCAACCACAATAACTCGGTGTGAGTGTGAGTGTGTGTGCGAGTGCCTGCCGGTGTGTGTGTTGTAGCAAAGTCGAACTGCGACAACAATTAGATTTACTTTTAGCACATTAACCCACAAAACAATAAACTTAGAAGTGGCAACAACAACAACGTCGAGTTGGTTGTAGCAGCGGCGCTGTTAACAGCAGTAAACTCCCATGAATCCGACTGAGATTATGTTTTGTACCTGAAAGAACGACAGTCATAATAAGTACCAAGGTGTGTGTGTGTGTTAGTGTGTATTAAGTTCGTTTCTGCTAGCTGGCTGATATTGTTACGAATTTGGTGCAACAACACTTGTTGTTGCTGTTGTTGCATACAACGAGTGCATCAAGAGATTCCAACATTTATTGTTACGTCGCAACTACAACTGGTGTGGGTGGGCGTTGTAAGGGTGTTTAACTTGTTATTGTTGTTTTTTGTTTTGGTTGGTTGCAATTAAATCACGCTGTTGTTGTGTTGTTGTTGTCATGATGTTCTGGGATTGTTCACCGGTTGTGTTTTGTTTTATATTTCGGTGGTTGTAATTGAAACAAACTAACTTTTTAACTGTTCGCCGCTGCTGTTGGCTGGCTTGTGGCGTTGATAATTGTTTCGTCATTGTTGTTAGTGGACGTTGGTGGTTTTGTTGTTGTTGTTGCTGCCGCTTTTGTTCTGCCTTACTTTTTTTATAATTCATTTAGATGAACTCACTCACACCTCATTATTCGTTCTGTTAAATTGTTCGTTCGCCTTTGTTCATTCTTCTGAAATTTTGTACATCGCCCTATGAAACATGACAGCAACGTCAACTGAGCCAAAAAGCAGCAACAACAATGACATGGGTATTGAGCGCCTTGAAATGGTGTTGCCAGATGGACGTGTCTTCCATACGATTTGGGATTTTCTGACATTATTTTACAAAATCTCATGAACAAAATTTCAGGAGAATCCGTCAAATTTATATGTACGAAGTGTGATCAAGAAAAAATGGGGCGAACAATTTTCCTGCTAAACTTATCTCAAGTCTGAATTCCTAATCGAAATTTCTGTATTATATTTCGGGGAAATGGGGACTGTACTTAAGTCCCGAGGTAATGTGTTGGATCATCTAAAGTTCTAAGAGCAATATTTATATCGTACGCCTCTCCATATATTTATTTCCCGACTTCGACAAAAACCCTTGCAGAGCTCATTTGTTTGGCTCGAGGACGAAACTCATTGAATTTGGGCGTAGTCGGTTTAGATTTCAATGAACCTCCAATATATATCTTCTCCCGATTTCAATTTAATTTTGTCAAACTTAGGTAAAGTTCGATAGGCAATTTTCAGTCATAGGCTGTAGTACACATTACGAACTTCAAATACGACATTTGCAACAATTTCAATGAATAATGTCGCTAATATCATCAAAATGCCGAATATCGGGAGGTACCGTTATATGGGGGCTATATGAAGACGTGCATACACAATTTTTTTATGATAGCCTGTACTACCAATTACATACTTGAAAAATTTGAAACAATTCTGGTCTATAATGTCTCTAATACCATAAAAACACCGAATGTTGGCAGGTACCATTCGTATACCATGGGGGCTATACGAAAACGTGGACCTGCAAACGTGATTTGTAGTACCCATTACTAACTTCAAATACGAAAATTGAAACAATTCCAGTGAATAATGTCGGTAAAATCACAAAATATCGAATACCGGAAGGTATCGTTATATGGGGACTATACGTGAACCTGCATAGACAATTTTTTGTCGTAGGTTGTAGTACCTATTAAGGTATTCCAATACGAAATGTAAAACAATTCCGCTGAATGTTGCTGCTAATATCATCAAAATGCGGAATATCGGGAGGTACCGTTATATGGGGGATATATGATATAGTTGACCTATTCAGAGAATTTTCTTCCAGGAGGTAAGGTACTCAGAAAAAATTCCTTGCTTGAATTTTGAGACAATTCCATTGAAAAATGTGGCTACAATCCTAAAAATACCGAATATCGGGGGGGTACAGTTATATGGGAGATATACGATATCGTGGACCTATGTAGACCATTATCTCCCAGGTGATAAGGTACTCAGAAGAAACTCCTGGTGTGGATTTTGAGACAATTCCATTGAACAATGTGGCTAAAATCATCAAAAAATACTGAATATCAGGAGCTACCGTTATATGGGAATATACGATATAGTGGGCTGATATAGGCCGTCTTCGAACTTGATCTGCCTGCAGACAAAAAACTGATCTATGCAAAATTATAGCTCCCTATCTTAATTCGTTTTGGCAACCGACGGACAGACAGGGCTAAATCGTCTTAAAATTTTACTCTGATCAAGAATATATATACTTTGTTGAGTCAGACATAAGTATTTCGAGGAGTTACAAACGGAACGACAAAGTTAATATACCCTCCATAGTATGGTGGAGTTTAAAATAATTGTGAGGATGGTATTTCCGGAAGTGGCTGTATTTTAATATTTTAAAATACTTAGAGGTCGATTACGCCAATATTCAATGCAGGTCCATTTATTGGAATATCTACACATACAAAAGAGTAGTGAAAGAACTGACTTATCGAGAATCAACTCCCAGACGAAATGTCTGAAGTTAGTATCTTGCAATTTTGCATGAGGCTCTGTCTTGATGCGTGGGCCGGGTTCTTTTAAATTTGTACTAAAAGAGTACACAAAGTACTAAAATGTACTAATAATCGAATACTTTAAATTGGACAAACGGAATGAGCTAGAATTCTGAAATTTAGAATTAGAGTCACTGGTGGAGTGTAGAATAGTTATACCAAAGGGTTTTTTAGAAATTCGAACTTTAAGGTTCTAAATTCTAAAATGTTACAATTTGGTATTGTTTGGACGGATAGATCTAAAAAAAATTGTCATGAGAATCGATGTTTGAAAATAAGTTTGATATATGAATGTGAAATAGCACTATATTTGGTACAATTTGATATTTGGTGAACAGATAGTACTTGAAATCTAAAATTTGGTACTAAGGTCGCTCTTAATGTGTAACCTGGACATATAGAGCTGGTTTCGGGAATGTGTACTATAAATGTACGAAAAGTACTAAATTCTACCAAAGTTAGTATTGGGTGAAGGGATAGAACAGTAATCCTGAAATTTGACATGGATGTCACTGTTGGAGCCGGTGGTTTTGAACATTGGCACTATAATTATTCGACAAGATGTAAGTAATGTTATTGTACATAAAGTACTAAATGTTATATGTATATTTGGTATTGGGTGGAAGAGTATAGCTGAAATCCCGAAATTTGATATTGAGGTCATTGTAGGTTTCTTGGGTTTACATGTGGAGACATTGCAATGGTTTTAGACAGAAAAAATAGATGCGGAAATTATAAAAAGTAAAAAAAACAACAATTTTTTTTATATCTTTAGGGGCAAAAAATAACTACTTATTTTGTGTGATATATCCTTGTCGAAATAATGGATTGGCACATTCATATAGGCTGAAGATATTTATAAATCTGCATGTTGCCTTATTCCTAGTACATTAGTAATATAATTTTTTTTTCATCAAGATCTAAATAAGCCATGATAAAAACGGAAGAAAAACATATACTGTTGTAAACACCTTAGCCTGTTTTTAAATAAAGTTTTATATCTTTATACCTTGATTTTATACTTCACAAAATATAAATTTAAATTTTACAGTTGTCAAAATATATGAAAAAGTATTTCAAACTAATTTGCACAACAAATATCTTCATTACCTTTAAATGAACTAAAAAAACATAATTAGTACCACGCGATTCAATAACGGTCATGGAAGCTTAAATATAATATTCTAAGATAGAGTATTTTCTCGTTCTTATGTGGAACATGAACAACAATGCGTCAAAAAACGGGATCAGGAAGGAAGGTAAATTATATCGAAAATCGTCATAAATTTCCATGTTGCATATTGAGGTTTGTTATATCATATGATCTTAAAATCATTTGTTTTGAGTTTGGTGTTATTCTCATTCGTGCCGTTACTACTCAATCGTCTTTCATGCAATACACACCAACGGTTTTAAGGTAATGTAATGTTCCACACCTCAACATGCAACATGAGATTGAAATCTAGGATTCTAAAGTCAACGTGTCATTTCTTCTTATTGACAAATATTGACAATAATAATAAAGGAATTAATGCATTTGGAGATTACAATAATGAAGTGGTGGCAATAGTGTGGTCCGAACTGCGAAACAATACAGGAACGTAAATTGGATATAGACATTTATTTTTAATTAACTGGTGAGTCCATAACAAACATTCTATTATACTGTCACACCTTTGCAGGTGAAAGCCATCGATGTCAAGAAGATCTTGGCAATTTAGTTTTCTTTAATGAGTAGATCTTACCGGATACAGGACTCTTACAAAGCAAACTATTCCTTGCTAGTATATCGTAAATTCATTGCTGTAATTTTAAGACTAGGTTCGATGTTTTACGTACCAAACATCTTATATGCAATATCAAAACTATTGTTTTCCAGATCACGTTTTTAATATAGGTGAGACCCTATCACGATGGTCAAAAATTTATTTCGAAGAAGTGCAAACGCAATATAAATTTGGACCCTCATATGGTGGAGGTTTATACCCCAAACAATAATTAAAAAATACACCAATGTCACATCCTTACGGAATCGCTGATCTAATCCATATAGATTGTAAGTCAGTTTTAACATGTAAAAAGTGTCAAGTTAGCATGGACTAAAATCTCAATACCCTCCGGAGAAAGAGACTTGAAAATAAAAATATCGGGACCCAAGATTCAAACGGTATCCATTTTACACCACAAACACTAACCAATTTTGTTGGAGAGTGAAGTTAAAGTCTTCAAAATATCATAAATTGTAAAGGGCGGTACCGCTATTTAGCTACCTACATGTCCTACATAGAACATTTTCTACTAAAGGGGTTATACCTATTGCGAGTTTCAAATGCGACATTTCGTTGAAAAAATGCAAAAGACGAATATCAGGAGGTGACATTATATAGAGCCATAAGCAAACCTGAACTAATATATGCAACGTTCTGTCACAGGAGATAGATCCCACTTCAAACTATAAATACAGATTTTAAAGAAATTCGTCACGAAATGTTTTTGAAATCGTCATAATATCGAATATCGGAAACATGTAAATCGACATGAGCATTTATATATCTACTTTATTGTGTTAAACGTTCTGTCACAGGAGGTAGATCCCACTTTATTTTGTTTAAAAAAATATATGTGTTTTGTTCGGCTTACAGGTTAGGTTGAAAAAAGTGGCAATCGCCACATGTCCCGATGGACCAATAGGGTCCTGTTGTGCGCTCTAGACTAACATGTTGTTGAAAGAAGACCGGCAGTTTACAGTCTATTATATTTGAAATTCTTTTGCCTTAACAAAATTCCTTAGCTGTTTCGTTTAATTTGCCGTCATCTGATTAACATCTGGTATGAAGGCGTTCCCTAAAAATTGCGATCTGATATTTGTAAACGCTGGGCATTGGCAGAGAAAATGCGTCAATGTTTCGCCATCTTCCCCGTATGCATATGCATATCCTGTTATCTGCACATCCGATATTATACAGATGAGCTTGTAGGCCCAGATGCCCCGTAAAAATGTCTGTTACCCCAGTAATCTCTTTCTTATCTAGTAACAAATAATTCTTCGTTTTTATCTCATTGCCGTGCCCCATAGGATTTTTGTAGTTGAGCAGCACTGGATTGTCTAAGTTTACTGTTCCCTGCCTGTAACGAGACGAGAGAGTTCGCTATTTCGTTACCTCTAAATCACGCATGACCTGGTACCCATATAATGCGTACTGAGCCGTGTTGAAAATAGTTGTTGATTGATTTTATACATTTCAATACAGTTTTTGAGTTAACTGTTTTGGACGTTATAGCTTTTATAGCGACCTTACTGTCCTTTAGGACGTTTAACCGGTAACCGGTCTCGTGTTAGCCTTAAGTCAGTTCAGAGACCCTGCAATCGCCCGGACCTCCGCTTGAATTATCGTATTATGATCGGGATTACGATGTTTGGTTCTTCAATAAAAACTCAAAGTCCCGCTCTCCCCCTAGCACTGAGCCGCCTGTATAACAACAGTTTCCAGAGTCGACATTTGCGATAGGAATCCGTCGATCCACAAGTCTCTGTTAGGAATTAATGCTTCACATGAGGTAGCTACAATTATTTCAAGTATCCGATCCAATACAAATTTTCCACTGATTCTCCCATTGTCGCCTGTAAATTTTTTTGATGGTAGTAATGTTTCTTTGAATTTTCTACTCATCTGTCGCTCCGGGGTATAAATCAGGAATAATGCAGTTATGTTTTCAACAATTTCACAACAAAAATTTCAATTTATCTAATCATTTCGAAATTGAATGAATCAAAAATCGGAATTCAATGGCGCCCAACATAAATTGTTGTGAATTTTATATATGGGATATATATAAAATTAGTAATTACCTAGCCGGTCTGAAAAGAAATTGAAAACCTATAAAAATAAAATGGCGCCCAATTAAAAAATATTTTAATTTATTTACCATTATTTCAACATTGGGGATTTTATGAAAATACTTTCAGTTTATCTCCATTCAAATCCCTGTGGCAACGCCACCACAACACTATCATGAACGGCAGGCAAACAGGCAAGACAACATCACAGTTGTAGTCGTCTTCTGCACTGAGTACCGGTCGTTTGGTGCAGTCAGTCGCTTTTGCTGTTCGGAGCAAAACAAAATAAAAAATAAAAACAAACAAAAAAATTGCGCCTTCATCACAGAAACAGAAAATCCCATACAGCGTCTCCGGCATTGCTTCGTGTTCTTTTCGGCGGATGGCCGGCAATGCGTTGATGTTTTTATTTTCGTGTGTGTTTGTGTTTCAAAAATTTCAAATTCACTCGACTCGTGTAAAAATCACAATAAATTAATGTAAATTGTATTTGTAAATATTACAACAACAAAAAAAGAAAAAAATAAGTGAAATATATTGCATTTCGTGGTTGGGTTTGGCCCGTTGGCCAACAGCCAAGTGTCCATAAATATTTCCATTTTGGTTGCAATAAGGAACTGCTGCCGCTACTACCACGGCTATTGTGCCACAAATTAATTGTGATTTGCATGCTGCCTGCCCTGCCACAGAGCAAAACAGTGCAGTGCAATAATTATGCCGCATGTAGCATGAATATGAGCTGATATCTGTGATAGATTTATGAGTGCTAAGCCAAAAGAGTGTTTCTTCTCTGTGTTCTGTGCCATCAAGAGAAGTAGAAAAACAAATAGCAACAACACCAAAAGCAACCAATAAATAAAATTACAGAACAAAATCCAGGTGTAAGTGGCGAATGTAAACGGATTTACTTAATTACGGTGCAGTGAAATTTATGAGCCATAAAAGTTAATATTTCTTTCAAGTGCTCTGCCTGCCTGTCTTGGCAAAAAAAATATGAAGTTTCAATAGAAAAGAAACGGTCATTTGAGATTTTATCGTTTACATTTCTTTTTTTAATTGAAAAATAAGAAAATATTAAAATAGAAATATTTTTAATGGTGATTGCAGATGATATATTTAAATGCTAAAATATATAAAAAAAATTGTGTAACATTTAATAATAAAAAATTCTTGTGAAAATCAACATCAGGCCGCTTAATCAACGAATCGTTCTGATCGAGGTGTGTACGAATGAACATAAACGAAAAGTACGAAGATTGGCCGGACCAAAGTCCCAGTTTTCTTCAATCCTATATAACTATACTATGTTTCTTGTCCATATCCACCCCCTTTGTGATCATCAGCAAGAACAAAAGATATTCTAGACAGCACCCACCCATATTGCAAATGTCGTGAGAATTGGTTTATAATTGCGGTATTGATGGGAATATAGATGATAATTGATAAACGGATAGAAAACGAACCAAAGTGTTCGTTCGTTCTTTTTATCTCATCGAGATACGACTATTCATATTCCAAAAGTGGTCTTGACCAATGTATCGAGGAGTTAACTAAATTGTGGTCCAAACTCAATTACACATCCTTTTCATATTGAGATATTGGGAAAATTGCCACAAATGAAAATTTTAGCTCCTATTATCAACCAAATTTTATATTTTATTGAAATTTGGGCTTTCAATTGTTTGACATAAGAATAGATTTTAATTGTTTTGATGGGCCTGGTCATAATAACAAAACTGTGATACAAATCTTAAAAAAAAAAAAAAACAAGTCAAAAAACAGCTAAGTTCTGCCGTTCCGAACTTTTAATACCCTCCACCAAACCCTTATATGCGACTATACGAGAAGACGTGGACCTACTTACGAAATGTCATAGTCATAGAAACAGTTCTATTGAAATCGAATATCGGGAGGCACCGTTATATGGGATATTTACGAAAATACAGCATTTGGAAAGAAGGCCATTAATATGGGCCGAACTTATAAAATCCTCCACCATTTGGAAGAAACTTTACCAATTTCAAAAAAATTCCGAAAACTACCACTTAAATGAAAACCGTTATATGGGTACTATACGAAGACGTAGACCCGCATACGATTTTTTTTGTCATATGCAGTAGTTCCTATTACGAACTTCAAATACGTAATTTGAAACAATTCCAGTGAATAATGTCGCTAAAATCATGAAAATACCAAATATCGGGAGGTATCGTTATATAGGGGATATACGAAAACGTGAAGATGCATACGAAATTTTTTGTCATAGGCTGTAGTACCCTTTACGAACTTTAAATACGAAATTTGTTACAATTCCGGTGAATAATGTCACAAAAATTATGAAAATACCGACTATCGGGATGTACCGTCATATGGGGGCTATACAAAGTCGTGGACCTGCATACGAAATTTATTGCCATATGTTGTAGTACCCATTAATATTTTCCGAATACGAAATTTGAAACGATTCCGGCGAATAATGTTACTAAAATCATCAAAATACCGAATATCGGGAGTTACCTATATAGGGGGGCTATACGAAGACGTGGACCTTCGTACAGAATTTTTTGTTTTAGACTGTAGGACTCATTACAAACTTCAAATTCGAAATTTGAAATAATTCCTGTAAATAATGTCGCTAAATGTCATGAAAATACCGAATATCGGGAGGTACCTTTATATGGAGACTATAAGAAAACGTGGACCGACACGGCCCATTTATTCACATCAGATCACGAGTTTAGTAAAACATGAGATATACTTTGTTTACAGAGAAACACTGACCTGTTTCGCATCTTATAAGGGTTATGAGTAGCCAAATTGTTTACCCTCTGTGGGAAAGATACCAGTGGGAGTGCTCCGATACATTCCATATTCACACCAAATATAAAGATATGTAATAAGAATATATTGAAGACTATCAAACTTTTATTTCACATTTTATAAGAGTTATAATTATTCAAACTTTTACCCCTTTGAGGGAAAGGTACTTGATTGAGTAAACCGAAATTATCCATTTTTGACCTATCACTCATCCAAATATTATAATTTGCCAAGTTTGCAGAAATTAGATGATCCTTTCTTGTTCTATGAGGTAAATTATTTCTATAAAAATGTTTAACTTTTATGAAGATTTTTTATAAGACTTCTTTTGGATGAAGATCTTATAATAATCTTTTAATAAAAGAATATATTCTTGGGTTCATTTGCATTTAACTTACTTCCCATGAGCCTTATTTAACAAAAACCTTCCATTATTGAATAACTAAATTAATCATACCCTTTACTACTCTGTGAAAAGGTTTGATTATAAGTTTGAATTGGCCTAGGAGTTTGTTTGTAATTCCCCGAAATATTGATTATCATAATCATAATAAAAGCAGTAAAGAAAGTCATAAAGTCGGACGGGGCCGACTTTATGGTACCCTAACCACTTTGCTAATTAAGTAGAGCTTCGCATAACATTCGCACTATGAATGTAAATATAATTTAAAGTTCAAAGGACTAAATATGCCGAAGCATTTGTATCTTTTAAATTAATTTGAAATCAGATAAAGATATATATGGGAGCTATAACTATATCTGAACCGATCTTCACCAAATTTGGCATATTAGCTTCTAGACTCAATTCGGTCGCATGTGCCAAATTCCAAATATTAGACGTTTGGTGTACAATAAAAAGTAAATCGGACGAAGTTATATATGTGGGAGCTATATCCAAATCTGAACCGATCTTGATAAGAATTAGCAAAGATATCTCCGTGCTGTATTTCATATATTTCCCTGAATATCGTTGTTACGAAGTGCATATTACGGCTGTGGGTAACAAATATAACAAATCGGATGAACAATATATATGGGAGCTATAGCTATATCTGAACCGATCTTCTCCAAATTTGACATACTAGCTTCTAGACTCAATTCGGTGGTAAGTGCCGAATTCCATCCCATTTGGACAAATATTAGACGTTTGGTGCACAATAAAAGGTAAATCGGACGAAGTTATGTATGGGAGCTATATCCAAATCTGAACCGATCTCGATGAAATTTAGCAAATGTATTTCTGAGCTGTATTTGATATATCTTCTCAAATATTGTTGTTACAGAGTGCATATTGCGGCTGCGGAGGACAAAAATAACAAATCGGATGAACAATATATATGGGAGCTATAGCTATATCTGAACCGATTTCGATCAAATGTGGCATACTTATTTTCAGGCCTAATTTGGTTGTATGTGCAAAATACCATACTATTCGAGCTGATATTATACGTTTGGTGCTCAATAAAAGGCAAATCGGACGAAGATATATATGGGAGCTATATCTAAATTTTGACCGATTATCTCCAATTTCAATAGGGTTCGTCCTTGGGCCAAACAAATGATTTGTGCAAAATTTCATCTGGATAGGGCAATAAATGCGAACTGTACTTTGTTTACAAAAATACATGGACAGACGGACGGACGGACAGACGGACATGCATAAATCGACTTAGAATGTGATTCTATGCAGATCATCAAAAGGAACTATGGGTCTATCTCGTTTCCTTTTGCCTGTTACAAACAAATGTAGGGTATAAAAATGAGTTGAGTCGATCTAGTTCTGCAAGTCGTAATTATTTCCCGAAACTCACAAAATTTTTGCATATATTCGGGGTTGGCGTCAGAATAGGGTACAATATTTTTTAGAGATTTTCCGATAATATTTAGTGATGAGGTGGATAAAAATCTTTAGACTTTGCAGAAGCTTTGAGTATGAAGCCCAGTATTTTGGATGATTGTCGAATAATATTTTGCATGCTATTTTTTCGAAATTATTATACACTTATACTACATCAATATATAATTATACTTATGTACTTATACTACATCAATATATATCTTATGGTCCGCCCGTCCGACTATAGCTTTTGCTTACCTCTTTAATGATTTAATTTAACTTAATTTTACTACCTTACAAGAAAGAAATAGGGCTGTTTTTCTTTTTTTTAATTTTATTGTGGCGTTTATATATTTGAAAATGTTGTGCTCGACTACACTTAGTATAATGAATACTTTTAGGCTTTATCCTCATACGTTGACATATATACAAATATATGCGAATACGTCACATAGGAAACCCTTTTGAATTGTAAAACGTATTTTATTTTGGCCACAAATGTGAAATGTAATTCATCATTTTGACTGATGAAGGAAACACTGGTAAAAATTAAGACAAAGTCAATATTAAATAGATTTTTGAAATATTGAATTTAACTATAAACAAGTAAAAATGCAGGAAGTTCGGCCATGTCACACTTTGAATACCCTCAGCCATCTGGGAGAAGTTTACAAATTTTCAAAAAAAAAATCGTTAAAAAAAATACTTCTGGAATCATAAAACTACAGAATGTATGGAATTACCGTTACATGGGGGGCTATACGAAGACATGGACCTGCATAGGCAATTTTCTGTCACAGAAGGGTACTACCATTAAAAACTTTAAATGTGAAATTTCAAATAATTCCGGTGAATAATGTCGCTAAAATCATCTAAATATAAAAAATACCGAATATGGGGAAGTACGAAGACGTAGACCTGAATGAGCAACTTTCTGTCATAAGATAAGGAACCTATAAGGAACTCCAAATTTAAAACAATTGTGATGAAAAGTGTGACATAAATTATCAAAATACCAAATATCTAGAGGAGGACTATACCACAACTTAGACCTATATTGACAGTTCTATGCAAGGATGTTCCTTACATAATGAGAAGAATGTTTTCCATTATGTACAGCAAATCAATTCGGTCAGTTTGTGACTGAAACACCCGAAAAACTTTAAGTCTTGCGGTACAGTTATATTCAACAATTCAATACCAAAAGTCTTCACAGACCTAACACACATTAGAGTAAAATTTTATCAACCTACTTAATTTCGTTCGGAAGCTAGAGAGATTTCCACAGACGAACGGACATCGTTAAATACTTAGTGGAATACTGACAAAAATATTGGTACGGGCAAAATAACAAGAAAATCGAACATTTATATCCGATTTTATGCGAAATCATGAATTCCATATTCAGAAGGGGTTCGCAGATATATATAATCTTCACAACAGCCCTTGTACAAGCAAAAATGTGTGTTTGTGTAAAGTTTGAAATTCTAAGCTTTTTCTTTGCTTTCATTCTTTTTCAAAATTTTAAACCCTATGTAGGGGAGGTATCCAAAGAAATGGTTCGATCTCAACAGACAGATCTTATATAACGGATCTTGTGTTGATAGAAATATTGAGATGTGCCAAGTCTGAATGGATGTTAATTTCGCATTTTATTAGCTTCATGGATATTCAAACTTTTGAACCTTTGTGGGGGAGGTACTAGAAGGAGTGGACAGCAGATCTTGTGTTAATAGTAGTATGAAGAGAACCGGATGCTTATTTCAGATTTTATAATCGTTTTGTTTATTCAAAACTTTGACCATCCAATCCCTACCATCTTTATAACAAATCTTATGAATTGAATCGGATGTTAATTTCGCGTTTTAAGATCTTCATGGACAGTTAAAATATTGACCCTTTGTCGGAGAGGGTACCAAAAGGAGTTGACCGATAAATTCCATCTTCGCGGACCAGACCTTGGGTTACTAAAAATAATGGGATGTGTGTAATTTGATGACAATCGGACTCTCACATGACATTTTATAAGAGTTATAATTATTCGAAAAATTTACCTTTAGGGGGGGGAGGTACCAAAAGGAGTGAACCGATATTGTCTATTTTCGCACCTGACCTAGTGCTGATGTAAATATGAGGATTTGCGAAGTGGGGGAAAAATCGGATTATCCTTACACTTTCTTTGCAGTAAAATAATTTTTTTTTTTGAAAATTTAGGTCTTTTGAAGGTGGGGGGAGGGGAGTACCTGAAGGAGTGGACCGATATTGCCATCCCTGAATTCGGTCTAAGTTTGATAATAATATTAAAATGTACCAAGATTGGACCGATTCGGATACTCCCTTCGAGATTTATCGTGCGCACTAGCTAGACAGGCAGTCAGACGGATCGACTCCAAATGTCCAAAGGGTTTAAAACCATTATTTTGATGAGGTACGTTGTTGCCGTATCAAATTATATATACCTCTCTATCCATATGGCTGAGGGTATAAAAAGCAATGAATTGGAGCAAGGAAAGGCTTTCTTCGAATTTATCTCTGTTTTTTGGGGGATCCAACACCATTTGGGAGCTACAGACTCCTATGTTAAAGGGTGGATCTATATTGGAAAATTTTGTAGTTGTTATCCACTGAGAAGGCAAAAACCAAATTATACGTCGGTAAAAAAAACTCTGTCTAAAACACTCAAAATACCTTAAATTAGGAAGTACCCTTATACTGGTCCTATATATAATAGTGCACACAATTTTGTAGGGAGACATTCTTAAAATATCTAAAATTTTAAAATAATATAACGGTTCTTATACAGGGTTGCCCATATTCGACGGACCCATCTGGGAACGCCATAACTTTTGACAGAGATGTCACATAGTTTAATGACATACCGCGTTTGAAGCGGAACCAATATACGCCACGCGAGCGCTCTGAAATAGTTGAAATTTACATTCAACAGAAGAAGTCAATTGTGAAAAAAAATGTGAGAAGTGAGCCTTCTAAGAACACCATTAAGCGTTTATACGAAAAATTTTCGACCGGTTAGGCTCTTTCTAATCCGAAGAGGCATATAAAAGTCGACCAAGGCGATCGGCCGAGAATATCGCTGCCGAACGAGCCAGTGTTGAGAGGTCCCCAGAGATCATCCCAAAAACCCCGTTCTCAGCAGTTGGGCATGGCTCGGTCCACTTTACAACGGATTATTCGCATTGATTTGCATTTGTTCCCATACAAAATTCAATTGACGCAAAGAATGTTGCCTGCGGATAAGCCTCGTCGATTGGAATGGGCCCAAAGGGCCCAAAGGTCCGTCGAATATGGGCAACCCTGTATATGGTCAATATTCAATAGTAGACCAACCATTATAAAATTTAGTAGGGAGAGATTGGATTGGATTTAGAATTGTGGCCGAAATCAAAAATTAGGAGGTACAGTAATAAAGGGCCTATACAAAATACTAGAACAATCTTGACAATTTTAATATGAAGAGATTATATTTACTCAGAACTCAAAATGTCAAGTTACAAAACGATTTGGTTTAAAATTGTTGTCGAAACATTAAAAATGCCGAAAATCAGAGAGTAACGCTATATGGGGGCTATGCCAAAACGTAGACCGATATGTCGCATTTTTAACATCAAACATACTAGGGTAATATAAATGTGCTTGCCTGAATTAATCTGCGTTTTTGAGGATCTCACCCCACTGTGCGTCGCAGCGATTGTCTTAATTTGGTATAATTTCCTTCTATCCCCTTAGGATGTGATTCCAAGTTTCACAAATGTTATCTCTGACCTCCACCACATTGTTTTACTTTGTTTTAAACTTACACATATTTTCTCCCACTGTAACCTAAGCTCTTCATCTCTCTCTCTTTCTCTAGAACATCTTCGAAAAAAAGTTGCTTACCTTGGACTAAATTTGAGACTTTTTTCTGCTTGCCATTGCAGCAGCTGGTGTTGGTTGTTTGGTGATGCTGTCTTCATCCTTTAGTCAGATTCTTTATGGATGGATGCGAACACTTAACGATTTCCAGCTTGGATTTTTTTCATTTTTTTTTTTTTTTTTGGGAGCTTGCTTTTGTTGTTTTGGTTAATGTTGTTATTGTTGCTATTGTATGTCTCTCCAGACTTGCAACGTTTTTTGCTGTTATTGTGCATGA
Source organism: Musca domestica (assembly GCF_030504385.1). Lineage (NCBI taxonomy): Eukaryota > Metazoa > Arthropoda > Insecta > Diptera > Muscidae > Musca > Musca domestica. Next base: position 69,969 of record NW_026712326.1, read on the forward strand.
TAATTATGGGTTTTAGGTATTATTTTTTTTCTGTTGAGTATCTCCGCTTTCTCACATATGGGACACTCCAGGATTGGTGCGTTAAGTGTGGTCTCTATGTAGGTCGACGTTTCTGTTTGTATGTCAGCATAATTTCGGATGAGGTCTGAGAAGTTGCCAACATGTTGTAGTGCATATCTTCTGAGATGAGAGCTGTGGAATCTGGTGTTCTCTTTTCAATTTTATCTCTTTTGGATTACAATATTTTTCTAAGAATTTTATCCCTTTTAAATCATAAGCAATAATGGATTCACCCATATTGTAGCATTTAATACCTTTTTAATGTCGCTCTTAAGTATCTTCTTTTGTTTCAAACGTAACAATCGTAAGAATTTCTCGAAATAATTCATAAAATTTTCTGCCAACATCATCAACACATTCCATTGAAAAAAAATCAAACGGCTTGAAACTGAGATGACTAGACTTTCTCATAAATGGTGGTGCGACTTTGAGTAGAGATGTGCGTATTTATGGCGCCCAACATAAAAAATTCTCAAAAATTGTTTTGTTGCTAGGTTGGTTTTGTGAACGCTAACCCAAATTTTCTCAATTTCAACTTTGGCAAAGACACTTTCGTTAATCCGAAGTTTTATTCTGTGTCTAAGATGCCAGGTTGGAAAGTGAGATTAGATATCTCCTATAAACAACTACTGATTCGTAATCCATTCACAAATACCTTGAATATAGTGTCATTTTATTGGTTTCTGCTCGTTTATTGGTTAGATGTTACACATCTCTCGGTCTACGCCTAATCCGGCTATAATCTCTTAAAATAATTCGCCTACCTATTCATAATAAATATTAATCTATACTATTGTCCATAACAGGTGTTTACAGGTTTTTTTTTTTAATAGTTTCGCAAACAGGTGTCCCTTTCTCTTTGTTTGGTAGTCGAATATGATGTGATTAGCAGGTAATGGAAACTATGATTTCAATACATTCGAGGCTTCAGCTAGGCAACAACTCCACGAATGGATTTCAGGACGTAGTTTTCAACTAGCCCGATTTCTTCATCGGTTCCATTTTTCTCCCAGACACCACCTCGGTGGGCCTTCAGCTCACCTATAGAAACTCGGTGAGTCTGCAGCTCACCTATAGAAACTCGGTGAGTCTGCAGCTCACCTATAGAGACTCGGTGGGCCTTTAGTTCACCTATAGAGAACCGGTTGGCCTTCAGCTCACATATCGAGACTCGGTGGGCCTTCAGCTCACCTATAGAGACTCGGTGGGCCTTCAGCTCACCTATAGAGACTCGGTGGGCCTTCAGCTCACCTATAGAGACTAGGTGGGCCTTCAGCTCACCTATTGAGACTCATCTATGGAGACTCATATATAGAGACTCATATATAGAGACTCGCTGACCGGTCAGCTCATATGTAGATATTCGCTGGCCCTTCAGCTGTTCTATAAGGACTCGCTGGCCCTTCAGCTCGTCTATAGGGTCTCACTGGCCCTTCGGCTCGTCTATAGGGTCTCACTGGCCCTTCAGCTCGTCTATAGAGACTCTCTGGCTCTTCAGCTCGCCTTTGAAAACTCCCTGGCCACCAGCTCGTCTTTGAAGACTCTCTGGCCTCCAGCTTGCCTATCGCGACTCTCTCGCCTTTATCTTGTTTATGGAGTCTCCTTGGCATCAGCTAGTCTATAGAGACTCTCTGGCCTCCTATAGAGACTGCCTGGCCTCCTATAGAGACTCCGTGGCCTACATCTCGTCTATAGAGACTCCCTAGCCTTGAGCTCTCCTTTGAAGACTCCCTCCAGCTCGTCTCTTGAAGACTATCTGGCCTCCAGCTTGTCTATCGCGACTATTTGACCTTTATCTTGTTTATAGAGTCACCTTGGCGCTCCAGCTCGTCTATAGATACTTGCTGACCCTTCAGCTCGTCTGTGGGGGCTTCCTAGCACTTCAGATAGTCTATTGAGACTTCCTGGTCACCAACTTGTCTATAGAGTCTCCATGGCGCTTCAGCTTATCTCTAGAGACTCCCTGGCCTCCTATAGAGACTCCCTGGCCTACATCTCGTCTATAGAGACTCCCTGGCCTTCAGATCGCCTAAGAACACACATTGGACTCCATCTCGGCTATAGAGACTCCCTGCTGCTTCAGCTCGTCTATAGAGACTCCCTGGCCTCCATCTCGTCTATAGAGACTTCCTGAACTTCAGCTAGTCTACAGGGGCTCCCTGACCTCCAGCTAGTCTATAGAGACTCCCATACATCCAGCTCGTCTATAGAGACTCCCTGACCTGCAGCTCGTCTATAGAGACTCCCTGACCTGCAGCTCGTCTATAGAGACTCCCTGACGTCCAACTCGACTATAATTACTCCCTGGCCTCCATATCATCTATAACGACTCACTGGCCTTCCCTTGACCTCATTTATAAAATCTCCTTAGCCTCCAGCTTGTTTATATGGACTTCCTTCCTAAAGATTAATTTTCTCTCATTTTTAAGGACTATCTCGCTATTTATAAATATTTATTTTCCTGCCATATTTGTGACCTGTATATTAATAATTCAAATTCCTCTATGAACCACACATCTAAATTATTATTCATAACTATAATATAGTATTTTAAAAAATGACTCCTTTCATGCCAAGGCAATTTTTTCTAACTGATTGAGGAGACACAGAACAATATCAGTAAATAAAACATGAATGAAACTTTAGAAAAACGACGAAGAAGAAAAAGAATGAAATCAATTTGGCAAATTGATATTAGCAGCAATACAACACCAGCCAGAAACACCACTCACACAAACTCAAATAAATATTTTGAGGTTATAATACCGTAATGATGATATTGTCCCTGGCCCTAGTGCAGTTTCAAGTTTTCTTGGTTTTTTTTTTTTTTGCAGCATCGGCAGCTGCCAGCATACGACGATGAAGACACTGCTGATGACTGGCAATGATAAAGTTTATTTATGATAAATGTGATGATTTTCAATGGAAAAAATCGCCATGATTCTCGTGGTGGAAGAAAGGATGGATGGACGAACGGACGGTCTGTGTTACGTGTGTGTCTGGCATTTTGGTTTTTGGCCCTAGTTATTTTTCATCTTTTTTTGGTTTTGTTGTTATCTTGACTTTCATGCGTAGACCGGTAGCCAGATTGGTAACATCATAAAAACACACACTCATATCCTTGACCATATATCATGTTTGAGAGGTAGTTTACAAAAAAATGCCATAACCGGTAATTTTTTGTTGGGAAACGAATATATGAATGAAATTTTAAGAAAAGAATCATCATCAAAGGGCTATCTTTCAAGATAAATCTTGGAATTATCATTCATATTTAGAGATTTCCCTAGATAATGCCTTTTGATAAGAAAAATATGAGTGCTTACACATCTCCCACAATTTCACTGCTCTTTTGAAAAACCCTCGTGATTTTTATAACTTTGCATTAACATTTATAGATATATTTCAGAATGCAACACAACTTTTTAATCTATATTATTTTTTATTACTTTCAGGTACGTTCGGCCAACTTTTGTTGCTACAAAATATAACTTGATTCGTAAGTAAAATAAACACCAATTTTTTAGGGTCAGAATAGAACCCTATTTCTTTTGGAGATGATCGCATAATATTTAGGGGTTGAAATGGACCAAAAACTGAAAAAATTCCTGATTTTGCACTTGCTCTACAGGTCGCAATTAAAGACCAATCGACGCGGAATTTCGCATGTAGCTAGAGCTTAGGGCTGGCAAGAAGCCTACCCATTTGGGTGGTCATCGGATAATATTTAGCGGGTAAAATAGACCATAACTTTTTGTTGAAAAAATTCAAAATTTTTCATTAAACCGCGAATATTTTAAATCCCGGCGAAATCACAAAGCCATGACAAGGTTACTTCTGATCTTTACATTGATGTTAACATCCAACAAAACGGATGCTTGAAAAATCTCTTATATGTCGAGAACGGCTGAACTGATTTCGACAGTTCTCATTAATTCAGAATGACCTCTTGGCAGGAAAAAAACAAAGTCTAAAAAATCGCATAAAAATATCTCTCTAAAGATGAAAATATTGATTTTGTAAAATTTTCTCATATTTTTTTCAATTTTGTCATATTTTTGGCATATTTTCATTTTGAATTAAACATTTGGTAATATTTCTACAGCTAACAAAACTAAGTAGTTAGGATATCAGTATATCATATACAGATCGCATTTATGGCCCGATCCTAACGAAATTTTGCATGAGGATCAGATGAGGGTCAGAATAGAAGCCTACTCTTTTTGGAGATGATCGCCATATATTTAGGGGTTGAAATGGACCAAAAAACTGCAAAATTGTCGGCAGGTCGTAATTATTAGGGTTACCGGACATTGCAAAAGCCAAGCAGTTTTGGATGGCCATCCAAAAATATTCAATGTGTGAAGGAGTTTCCCAACTTTTATAGACAAAATACGGAAATGTCCATTCCAGTGACTTTTTGGAGAATTCACAAATACAGGAAAGACGCACTTCTGACTATTTCGTTAACGCTGATTTAGTTGAAGAATATAGTCAAATGGCTGTATCTCATATAGATGCGTTTCAGTCAAAAACCAATAATAAATGTTAATCTTTTGCCAGATTATGGGTCTTTGGGAAATATTGGTTCCAGATCTAGGAAGACCATTTACGTGCAACATCTACCAATAAATTGGAAAGGAGCAAATTAGTTTAAGTTGCTATTATTCGAAAATTAGAGAACGAAACCTGATGGTTTTCGTTTATTATTTGTAACAATATCTTGTGGAATTCTTTCGAGTATCTCGCCTATATAAACTGTATCGTTTATTATAGTGTTGTAGGGTATTCAACGGTCGGCCCCGCTCGACTGTAGCCTTTGCTTACTTGTTAAGAATTGAATTAACATCAGTACACCGAAAGGGTATAAACCAACTCCAAAACTTTCTCAACCGCATTTTAAATATTTACCTATAACATTTTTAGAAGCTCTTGGGGATACCCCTAAGACCCTAGGAAAGTTTGTTCGAAAAACATTTCGATGCTTTGAAATTTTTACTTTTCAAAAACAAAAATTTACAAAAGTCATGTTATACCCAAGTCGTTAACAAATCACATATTGCGCCGGAGAAAATTTTTGTTTTCACAATTGTTATTGTTGTTGTTTCGCTTGGTATATATGATATATGTAAACTATTCACAAACTTTTTTTGTCACGTATTGCCATAATTTATAGCCATTTAAACAAAATTGCTTGTAAAAGAATTGAACTAGTGCCAACAATTTCGAACTACATGCAGGCATTTTTGTAAAAAAAAATAGAATATTAGAATGGGACGAAATAACTTAAAAAGACTACAAGGGAATTTTTTATCGGCGAGCGGAAGGGAGTCATAATAGATGAGCTGCAGGCTAGGAAGTCTCACTACACGAGCTAAAGGCCAGGGAGTCTCAATAGACGAGCTGAAAGGGCACGAGCAATATAGACGAACTGAAAGGGAGTCGCCATAGACGAGCTGAAAGCCAGGGAGTCGCTATAGATGTGCTGAAGGCCAGAGATTCTCAGTAGGCGACCTGAAGGGTTAAAAAGACTACAAGGGAATTTTTTATAGCCGAGCGTAAGGGAATCTCAATAAACGAGCTAAAGGTCAGGGAGTCTCAATATATGAGCTGAATGTCAGGAAGTCTCAATAAACGAGCTGAAAGCCAAGTAGTCGCTAGACGAATTGAAAGCCAGGCAGTCACTATAGACGAGCTAAATGGCCAAGAAATCCAATAGGCGAGGTGGTGGGCCAGGCAGTTTCAATAGACGAGCTGAAGGGCCAGGGAGTGCCAATGGACGAGCTGAAGCGCCAGAAAGTCGCAATTGGCTAGCTAAAGCCCAGAGAGTCTTAATAGACGAGCTGGAGACGAGGAAGTCTTCATGGACGAGCTGGAAAGCCAGGGAGTCTCAATAGACGAGCTGGTGGGACAGGGAGTCTCAATAGACGAGCTGGTGGGCCAGGGAGTCTCAATAGACGACCTGGTTGAGTAGGGAGTCGCTATGGACGAGCTGAGGGCCAGGGAGTCTCAATAGACGAGCTTGTAGGCCTGGAAGTCTCAATAGACGAGCTGGTGGGCCAGGTAGTCTCAATAGACGAGCTGGTGGGCCAGGTAGTCTCAATAGAAGAGCTGGTGGGCCAGGTAGTCTCAATAGACGAGCTGGTGGGTCAGTGAGTCTCAATAGACGAGCTGGTGGGTCAGTGAGTCTCAATAGACGAGCTGGTGGGTCAGTGAGTCTCAATAGACGAGCTGGTGGGCCAGGCAGTCTCAATAGACGAGCTGGTGGGCCAGGCAGTCTCAATAGACGAGCTGGTGGGCCAGGCAGTCTCAATAGACGAGCTGGTGGGCCAGGGAGTCTCAATAGACGAGCTGGTGGGCCAGGGAGTCTCAATAGACGAGCTGGTGGGCCAGGGAGTCTCAATAGACGAGCTGGTGGGCCAGGGAGTCTCAATAGACGAGCTGGTGGGCCAGAGAGTCTCAATAGACGAGCTGGTGGGCCAGAGAGTCTCAATAGACGAGCTGGTGGGCCAGAGAGTCTCAATAGACGAGCTGGTGGGCCAGGGAGTCTCAATAGACGAGCTGGTGGGCCAGGGAGTCTCAATAGACGAGCTGGTGGGCCAGAGAGTCTCAATAGACGAGCTGATGGCTCAGGGAGTTTCAATAGACGAGCTGCTGGGCCAGGGAGTCTCAATAGACGAGCTGCTGGGCCAGGGAGTCTCAATAGACGAGCTGCTGGGCCAGGGAGTCTCAATAGACGAGCTGCTGGGCCAGGGAGTTTCAATAGACGAGCTGGAGGGTCAGGGAGTTTCAATAGACGAGCTGGAGGGCCAGGAAGTCTCAAGAGCCAGGTAGTCTCAATAGACGAACTGGTGGGCCAGGGAGTCTCTGTAGACGAGCTGCTGGACCAGGGAGTCTCTGTAGACGAGCTGCTGGACCAGGAAGTCTCTGTAGACGAGCTGCTGGACCAGGGAGTCTCTGTAGACGAGCTGCTGGACCAGGGAGTCTCTGTAGACGAGCTACTGGACCAGGGAGTCTCTGTAGACGAGCTGCTGGACCAGGGAGTTTCTGTAGACGAGCTGGTGAGCCAGGCAGTCTCAATAGACGAGTTGGTAGGCCAGAGAGTCTCAATAGACGAGCTGGTAGGCCAGAGAGTCTCAATAGACGATCTGGTAGGGCAGAGAGTCTCAATAGACGAGCTGGTGGGCCAGGGAGTCTCAATAGACGAGCTGGTGGGCCAGGGAGTCTCAATAGACGAGCTGGTGGGCCAGGGAGTCTCAATAGACGAGCTGGTGGGCCAGGGAGTCTCAATAGACGAGCTGGTAGGCCAGGGAGTCTCAATAGACGAGCTTGTAGGCCAGAGAGTCTCAATAAACGAGCTGCTGGGCCAGGAAGTTGTAATGACCTTCATCTCGTCTATTGGATGCCATAGCCCTCCAGCTCATCTATTGCGACAGTGGCCTTCAACTCGTCTATTAAAAATCCCTGGACTTCACCTCGTCTATTGAGGCTCCCTGACCTGTAGATTGTCTACTGAAACTCCACTCAGCTCGCCTATAGAGACTTAGCTCAGCTCGCTTTCTGTCTTCAAACAATATTTATTCCTCTCATACCCCAATATAGTGTGTGAAACAAACCAAAAGTTCGCTGCCATATTTGAAACATTTTATCACACGCCATAAAATATATGTACATACACTCAATGCACTATAGAAAATTGAAAATCGAATATTTTAAGCTGAGTGGCAAAAAAACTCAAAATTTTTGCCAAATCAGATTAAGAAGAAATCTCGTTGTTCGATGTGAAAAATTCAATATGAATTATTTTCAATAGCGAAACGTGCAAACCATTTTTGCTAAATCACTTCCGTTTGAAATTTCATTCTATATTCAATAGCAGCATATATTGAAACATAACCAATAATAACAACAACTGCTACAAATTCAAACCGGACAAATTTCACTTTAAATCGTCAAGGCAGCTGCATTTTTATGTTTCTTATATTGTCGTCGTTGTTGTTGCTGCTGTTTTTTGGAAGAAATGCTGCCTGTCTGGCCATTTGAAATGTCGGCCAAAAATCTTCTTAATTTGTTACCTTTCCTTATAGGCCATGACTTTGTTGTTGCCATGGTGTTTGTTCTTTGTTGTATCAGCAGAGGTTTCTTTTTTGGTTCTCCCCAAGAAAAAGTATCAAATCATGAAAGAAGAAACAAAACTCGTGCACTCACAACACACACACACATAGACATACTTGTGTTAGCGATTTTTGCAAGGTGTGCGAAATTCTATCTCCAGTATAGGTGTTTGCTGATCACTGGCCGACCCGCTTGTGTGAGAACAGAGTGACTAAGAGGATGGATAGTATGATAATTAAGGGAAATTGAAAAAAATGGTGCATGGAAATATTTGGATGTTGACACTCTTCCGGTCGACCATAGAATAGCCTTTCATTAGGTATATATGGACTCCTTTCGTTTATAGAGACTTCGCTCAGCTCGTCTATAGAGACTCCGCTCAGCTTGTCTATAGAGACTTCGCTCAGCTCGTCTATAGAGACTCCGCTCAGCTTGTCTATAGAGACTTCGCTCAGCTCGTCTATAGAGATTTCGCTCAGCTCGTCTATAGAGACTTCGCTCAGCTCGTCTATAGAGACTTCGCTCAGCTTGTCTATAGAGACTTCGCTCAGCTCGTCTATAGAGACTTCGCTCAGCTCGTCTATAGAGACTTCGCTCAGCTTGTCTATAGAGACTTCGCTCAGCTCGTCTATAGAGACTTCGCTCAGCTCGTCTATAGAGACTTCGCTCAGCTCGTCTATAGAGACTTCGCTCAGCTCGTCTATAGAGACTTCGCTCAGCTCGTCTATAGAGACTTCGCTCAGCTCGTCTATAGAGACTTCGCTCAGCTCGTCTATAGAGACTTCGCTCAGCTCGTCTATAGAGACTTCGCTCAGCTCGTCTATAGAGAATTCGCTCAGCTCGTCTATAGAGACTTCGCTCAGCTCGTCTATAGAGACTTCGCTCAGCTCGTCTATAGAGACTTCGCTCAGGTCGTCTATAGAGACTTCGCTCAGCTCGTCTATAGAGACTTCCCTCAGCTCGTCTATAGAGACTTCGCTCAGCTCGTCTATAGAGACTTCGCTCAGCTCGTCTATAGAGACTTCGCTCAGCTCGTGTATAGAGACTTCGCTCGGCTCGTCTATAGAGACTTCGCTCGGCTCGTCTATAGAGACTTCGCTCGGCTCGTCTATAGAGACTTCGCTCGGCTCGTCTATAGAGACTTCGCTCGGCTCGTCTATAGAGACTTCGCTCGGCTCGTCTATAGAGACTCCGCTTACGTCGTCTATAGAGACTTCGCTCAGGTCGTCTATAGAGACTTCGCTCAGGTCGTCTATAGAGACTTCGCTCAGGTCGTCTATAGAGACTTCGCTCAGGTCGTCTATAGAGACTTCGCTCAGGTCGTCTATAGAGACTTCGCTCAGGTCGTCTATAGAGACTTCGCTCAGGTCGTCTATAGAGACTTCGCTCAGGTCGTCTATAGAGACTTCGCTCTGGTCGTCTATAGAGACTTCTCTCAGGACGTCTATAGAGACTTCGCTCAGCTCGTCTATAGAGACTTCGGTCAGCTCGTCTATAGAGACTTCGCTCGGCTCTTTGTATTTGTCCATCTGTAATTAGTCATATCTGTTGACAAAAACGACTGTTATATATATTTCATTGTTCTAAGTTTTTTCCCGTCCACTTCGATAGTGTTATGATTTTTTCTGCTCTGTTTGACCTGCGGTCCATACCTTATGTTATTCGATGTTCTTTTTTTTTCTTATTTTTTTCTAGCATAAAAGTCAACATTGTCACCTGCCAACTGAGGTTTACACATATGTCAATCATTGGATTTGCTTTATTAGTTTTTTTTACTGGCTTTTGCCATTTACATTGACTAACGACGGGAATTTGCATATTGTTGGGAAGTAAAAAAGCTGGTTAATTTGAATCTTAAATTGTATTGAAGAAATAATGTGCATTAAAGTGTGACAATGTGTCATTAGGTAAAAGTATATAAATCGTAAAACACTTTCTCGCGCTTTGGTGTATTTTCTGCCTTTTAAAGCTGTTTTAAAGCAAATAAAAGAGGCATTAGGTTAGATCTGGTGAAAAAAGGAGTCCTTTGAAATTATTGGCTCCCAGATTCAGTTTTCAAACAAGTCCCATTCAAAAATAAAAATACCAGTAAAATCTGTAGGAAAACAGAAAGAGGTCACCTTCATGGGTGTCTCGTAATATGGGAAAGAGAGAGAGAGTTTACAGTAGATAAATCTCCCCTTGTTAAACAACGAGTGTTTGACAAAAAAAAAAAAAGTTAAAAAATATCGGTCGGTTTTGCCGACAGATGCATACCCTCGCGCAATGTTTGATTATTTAAATACAGGGTAAAATAAAAAAACTGCAATTGCAGTTTTAAACATTAATATGTTATAAAAAACATATATATGTTTAATGATTTGATGTGATTTGTAGACTGAATTCGGTTGATGTGCCGAAACTTAGGTAATTTAGACCAATATTGGCCATTTGGCGCACAACTAACTCGAAATCGGTTGAAGATATAAACGGGGGCTATATCTAAATTTGAACCGATTCTCGCCAATTTCAATAGGGTTTGTCTTTTAGCCAAACAAATATAGTTGGAAAATTTCGTCTCAATCAATCAAATTTCGAGCAAAAGGGACCTGTATTCTGTTCACAAAAATGCATTAACAGACGGACGCACGGACTGACATGCATAAATCGGTGATTCACTGAAGATTCTCAAAAGTATCAGTCGGTTTTGCCGACAGATGTATAGACGGACCGACATGCATAAATCTACTCAGAAAGTGATTCTCTGAAGATCCTCAAAAGTATCAGTCGGTTTTGCCGACAGGTATGCGCAATATTACAATAAAATCGAACATTTATATCAAATTTTATGCGAAATCATAAATTGCATATTCATCTCAGGTTTCTGACAGAGAGATATATTTAGATATAGAAAGTTGTAAAGAATCACTGACTTGTTTCCCAAGTTATGACAGATGAAAGTATTGAAAATCGTGACCCATTGTGGGTGAGGTACCAGAAGGGGTTCGCAGATACATATCATCTTCACAAGAGATCTTGTCTTAGCAAAAACGTTTTTGTATGTGTGAAATTTGAATAAAGTTGAATGCTTATTTCGCTTTCTTTGAGCGTTTTGTTTTTTAAATCTTAAACCCTAAGTGGGAGAGGTACCAGAAGAGTTGGTACGATCTCTACCATCTTTATAACAGATCTTGCCTTGAGGGCAATATTGAGATGTACCAAGATTGAATGGGATCGGATGACAATTTCGCGTTTTATGAACTTTATGGATGTTCAAAATTGTGACGCATTGTGGGGGAGGACCAGAAGGAGTGGACCGATATATCGCATCTTCGCAGTATATCTTGAAATATGAAGAGAATCCGATGCTTATTTCGGATTTTATAATCGTTTCGGTTTTTCAAAACTTTCATACCAGAAAGAATGGTCCGATCTCTACCATCTTTATAATAGATCTTGTGTTTATAAAAATATTAAGATGTGCCAAATCTGAATGGAATCGGATGTTAATTCCGTGTTTTATGAGCTTCATTAATATTCAAAAGTTTGACCTTTTGTGGAGCTGATACCAGAAGGAGTGGACCGATATATTCCTTCTTCACGCCAGGCCGTGGATTAATAAAAATATTGTCATATATATATAAATTGGAGGAAACGGATTCTTGTGACACAATGTTAGCGTTATAATTTTTCAAAAATTTTACATTTTGTGGAGTAGGTCCTTAATGGAGTTGACCGATATTGTCCATTTTTCGTATCTGACCTAGCACTGATGAGGTGCGTTAGGCCGTATCGATGAGGCACATTTTGGCTTAGGGTAGAATGATTGAACTTCTAAATTTCTAAAATCCATTGAAAAATTCTGGTAAAATCATATAAATAACGAATATAGGAAGTCACCGGTGTATTGGGACCTATACGACGACGTCGACCTTCATTGGCAATTTTTTTCATAGGCTATTACGATATTCAAATATGGAACTTAAAATAATTCTGGTGAATAATGTCGTTAAAACCATCAAAATACCGAATATCCGCAGATATCGTTATATGGGTACTACACGAAGTCCTGGACCTGCATATGTAATCTTCTGCCATAGGCTGTAGTGTCCATTATGTGAACTTCAAATACGAAATCTGAAACAATTCTGGTAAATAATGTCGTTAAATCATTAAAATACCGACTTTTTGGGGTGTACGAAGGCATGGATCTAGTACAGGCTATTTTCTGCCACAAAAAGTATTATCCATTGCGAACTCCAAATTTGAAATAAATCCGGTGAAAAATGTGGCACAAGTCATTAAAATTCCGAATATCCTGAGGTACATTTATATGGGGACTATGCCAAAACTCAGACCTACATTGACAGTTATATGCAAGGATTTTTCTTGGGAAAACATGCTACAAATTCGGATACAAAATCAGGGTTTTATCAGGGTTTATTGGTAAAATTGGTAACATTTGAGAGCTTATAGAAATACCTATCTAACAAGTGGTTATATGATGGAGTTGTTCAAATCCCCCTCCCCCATTATGGTATATTAAGATCTTATAGCCTACACTCTTGCATTTCCAAAAGGAGCCATATGTATTGATACCTCTTGCACTTCCGAAAGTATTTACTTTAAACTCGAAGGCCGGCTCTTTACAAAAATTGGACATATCCCAGAGGAGAAAATTAAATACATAAACTTCGTACATATAAGTTTTATAGAACCGGATAAAAACCCGGATTTTTATCCCAATTTTCGGGTCGAATTACCGGGTGTTTCTCCCACCAAAAAATTAATTTGCCGTAATAAGGTTAAAAATACCTACCCCATAATGGGGATTTAGTCCGATACTTTCTGGAAATTATGACCGGTTTCTTTTGGACACTCCCACTTCATTATGGGGGTTATGACCGAAAAAAATTCTATAAAATTTTTTCTGGGTGTATGTAGAGTCTTATGTTGTTGTATTCACTTCACTTACGTTGTTGTAATTTCTGTTCATCTTAACTTTTCTCTGACAAAAACTCACATTAATAAATAATTTGTTTTTTTCATATGACAAAAATAACCCACATTCCTTCGTATTAACATTTAAATTTCGTAAAATATAAATAATGGTTTATTATTAACCAAAATGTCATGAATATTTTTTGTCCGGGCCATTGAACGTTTTCTGTGTTGTCTGTCGTTCCAATGACCACCACCAGCAGCAGCTGCTGCTGCAATCAACTTCTTATGAAAATTATGAATGTGTCAATTTATGACACTCGACAAGATACCAACAAACCAGAAAATCGGTTATTTTTGGAATTCATTTTTATTTTTTCGCACCTTCCAACAAAACCGCATTCATTGAACTTTACAACACACGACCATGTGTCCGTCATACATGTTCAACCGCACAAAAATTGTGGAAATAATTAAGTTTAGCACACTTGGTGATTTAGAGTTATTGTGATTTATTTCCTTGGAACAATTATTACAACAATTTTGGTTATAAATTTATTTTTTTTTAGTTTGTTTGGTGTAGTATAACACTGTGCAACAAAAAAATATAATTATAATAAAAAATCTAGCAGATCATAAATGTAATGTTAACAAGTAAAAAAACATTAAGTTCGGCCGGGCCAAACTTTTAATACCCTCCACCTTAGGGTAAAGGAAACATTAGAAGAAATTTGACAACAACCATTAAAATGTCGAATATTGGGAGTTATCGTTATATGGGGGCTATACCAAATCGTGGACCTACACATGCAATGTTTCGCCAACGGAGCTAGAACCCATTATGACCTACAAATACCAATTTTTAGACCAATCCGCGAAAATATGTGGCAAAAACCATCAAAATACCGAATATCGGGAGGTACCGTTATATGGGGACTATACCAAATCGTGGACCCATACATGCAATGTTTCGCTACAGGAGCTGGAACCCATTATGACCAACAAATACCAATTTTTAGACAAATCCGTGAAAAAATGTGGCAAAAATAATCAAAATATCGAATATCGAGAGGTACCTTTATATGGGGGCTATACCAAAACGTGGACCTATACATGCAATGTTTTGCCACACGTACAGGGACCCGCTATGACCTACAAATTCCAATTTTCAGACAAATCCGTGAAAAAATATGGCATAAATCATCAAAATACCGAATATCGGGAGGTACCCTTATATGGGGATTATATCAGAACGTGGACCGATATATCTCATTTTCAATACCAACCATCCTAGACACAATACAAATTTTGGCGCTCTACGTCAAATAATGTGGGCTGTATCGTGATTTCAACAGACAGACAGACGGACATCGTTAAATCGACTTAGAATTATATGCTGATTATGAATATATATACTTTATGGGGTCTACGACGAATATTTAAGGATGTTACAAACGGAATGACAAGGTGGAGGGTATAAAAATAGAAAACGCGTGTATCGGGCTTTTAAAAATTTTCATCGCAAAGTAACTTAAATAGAGGGGGCAAGTCCCCCAGACATCACCCATTTTTTTAAATTTTCAGATTCAAATTTCTTGCATTCCGTTTTGTTTAGGAATATTGTGTCTTCGCCAATATTGCAAATTAAACAAAGGGTTCTTCTTGGTCCTTTTTATTTAAATACAGTTAAAAACTCCCTTTAGGCAGGATCGTAGCAAGTCAAAGTATTCCACAAAATTATTTGTCATAAAATTCTACTATAGGTCCTAGAAGACGTCTAGGGTCTAAATCTTACCTATAAATCTTACGAATTTTCTATCCAAACTTTCGAATTTCAAAAAAATGTAACTTTTCTTGTATTGCTTCGAAACCGGTTAAAACATCTCCATCATATGACTCTTGTTCGAAAGGTATTTCCTTCCATTAACTTTAATTGCGATAGCTATTTGTACATATCTGAAGAACCGGATAAAACCCGGATTTTTTATTCGAAAAATAAAAATACCTACTTGTTATAAACATTTTAAAATGATGCGAGCATAGCCCCTAAAATCCACTTGCTCCTAATTTGTGTATACCCTCTACCATTCTATGGAGGATATATTAACTTTATTATTCCATTTGTAACTCCTCGAAATATTCATAATAGACCCTACAAAGAGTATAAATTCTGGATCAGCGTAAAATTCTAAGACGATCTAGCGATGCCCGTCTTTCTGTCCGTCTGTTTGTCTGTTGTAATCGCGCTATCTTTCGAACGAATTGAGATAGAAGCCTAAAATTTTGCTTACATGCATAATTTACCAGTAGGCAGGTTAAGTTCGTAAATGGGCCATGTCGATCCACGTTTTCGTATAGCTCCTATATAACTGTACCTCCCGATATTCGGTATTTTCATGATTTTGGCGACATTATTTACCGGAATTATTTCAAATTTCGTATTTGAAGTTCGTAATGGGTACAAAAGCCTATGACAACATTTGTGTATGTAAGTCCACATCTTCGTATAGCCCCCATATAACGGTACCTCCTGATAGTCGATATTTTGATGATTTCAGCAACATTATTCACCGGAATCGTTTCAAATTTCGTACTGGAAGATCCTAATGGGTACTACAACCTATGGCAAAAAATTCTGTATGCTGGTCGACGTCTTCGTATAGCCCCCATATAAGGGTACCTCTCGATACTCGATATCCTCGGAAGTTCCTTCCAAATGGTGGAGGGTATTAAAAGTTCGGCCCGGCCGAACTTAGCTTCTTTTTTTACTTGTTTTCCATTCACCTTACCCCTCTCTCAGAAAACTTTCCTACAAATTCGGACTTATCCAAATTTTCTGTAAACCATTATTATTTTCTGTGACCCATTCCGAATGTCACTCTTGGAAAGGTACGAAAACTGTTAAAAGGTACTAAATAAGGAACCCTTTGTATTTTAGGAAGCAGTAAGGCTAGAACCTCTAAAATTAGGATGAGGATCACTGATAGAGTGTATGATAGATATGCCAAAGGGTTTTTTTAAATTCGCACTATAAGTGTACGAAAAGTACTAAAATGTATTACATTTGGTACTCTTTCGTATCATGTGAATGGTTAGAGCAAAAAACTCTAAATTTATAATAGGAATCAAAGTTGAGGATTCGAGTCGATGTAAGGAGGTAGTTTTGGAAGTGTACACTCGTGTTTACGAACAGTACTAAACGGTACTAAACTTAGTAAAATTTGAATTTGGTGGAACGGATGGAGGTGGAATCCTGAAATTTGAAATTACCATTACTGGCATAGTCTAGGATTGAGATATGGAGGAAGTTTTCGAAATTTGTAGTTATGTGCACAAAAAGTACTAAATGGTACTAAATTTGGAACAATTTCGATTTGGGTGAACCGATGAAGCTGGAATTCTTAAATTTAGAAATAAAATTACTATTGCATCCTAGGTCTGAAGAATGTAGGTAGTTTTTGAACTATGTACTTATCGTGCAAAACCGTACTAAATTTGGTACAATTTAAATTTTAGGAGAACCAATAGAGCTGGAATCCTGAAATTTGGGAATAACATTAATATTGCATTGTACGACTGAGGTATGTAGGCAGTTATGAAAATTGGTACTTATAGGTACTAAATGGTACTAAGTTGGGTACAATTTAAATTTTGGGTGAACCAGTAAGGCAAGAATCCTAAAAATAGGAATTAGAATTATAGTCGGAGTGTAGGATTGGGATATGTAGGTAGTTTTGGAAATTTGTACTTATATGTACTAAAATGTACTAAATTTGGTACGGTTTGTCTTTAGATGAAGTGATAGGGCTTGAATCCTGAAATTTGGAATTAAGATTACTGTTTAAGTGTAGGATTGGGCTATGTAGGAAGCTTAGGGAAATTTGTACTTATCTGTACTATATGGTACTAAATTTGGTACAATTTGTATTTGGGCGAACCGATAATAATGGAATGCTGGACTTTGGAATTGGGAATACTGTGGGAGTGTAGGATTGGGAAATTCGTACTTATGTGTACAAAATAGTACTAAATTTGGAACCGATAGGGCTGCAATTCTCAAGTTGGGAAATGAGATTTCTATAGGATTGTATGATTGAGTTACGATAGTAGTTTTGGAAATTTGGAGAATAGAAATGGAAATGGAATGGAAAGGCAAGGAAGTTTTGGAAATTCTTAATTTTGTGTTCCAAATTTGGTACAATTTGGATTTCTGTGAACCGATAGAGATGGAATTCCGAAATTTTATGTTAAGGTCACTGTTGGTGTCTGTGGTTAAGATATGGAGGTGGTTTTGGAAATGTGCACTTGAATTATTCGAAAAGTACTACGTGGTACTATATTGGATATTTGGTGAAGGGATGAAGCTGGAGTCCGAAAATTTGATATTGAGGTATCTGGTGATCTAACACCACCTGTTGGAACGAATCCAAAAATGTTAGGGTCTTTTTTTCGCTGACGGGTACTAGCTAGTTCAAGAAGAAAGGTTTTATGTATGGTGCTATTGTTCATTTTCAAATACATCCGAAGTCCGATGGAACATAACTCGAACAGTGTTTCCCCCCATACAACACCCTGTAGTCTGAGTATTAATTGTCATACCCACAATATTTATTGCCCCTCAAAGAATATGTTTCGCAAGACAAAGATTTATTTCAAATATTTTTTTTAAATTATTCTATACAACTGTGTTTTTGTGATCAAGGGGCGGGGATTCAGCAAAGAATGTTTTTCTCATTTGCATAAAAAATCAAAAGCAATCAATAAGAGAATTTTTCAAATATTTTCCTTGTTGATGTAATTTGCTTATGTATTTGTAATGGTTCTTCTACGTATTCATACTTTGGGGTGCTTTGAATTCAAAGTCACGGCAAACAAGTTAAAAAGTATCAGTCGGTTTTGTCGACAAATGTATACCCTTAGCCAATTTTCATTTATTTAAATATATATTTTAACTTTTGCTATAATTACTCAAACTGTTGACCCCTTATGGGGGCAGTTCTAAAGGATTGGCCCCATATTTTCAATTTTGTATCAGACTTACTACTGATAAAAATATTGCAACTTCATGTTTGGGCTATATACAACCACTTTTGCTTCATTCGAGATATGTAGATAAGAGGTGGACTGAAACATTCCACTTCGTCCAATGCTTATGGGATGTACAAACTTTAAAGAAAATCATTCGAAAACATATATTTCCCATTTTATGCGAATACTTTTTAATCAAAATTTTTAATTTTGAAATAAAAATTTAGATCGACCAAATGGTCAAGAATCGCTGAGAAAGATATGAGAGATATAAGTATTTCAAATTGTAAGCCTTTGTGAGGAAGTTGCCAGAAGGGGTCGGCCAATATCCATCATATTTACCCAAGATCTTGCTTTAGTCAAAACTGTTGGGATGTGTGAATTTTAAAGAGAATCGGAAGCTTATTCCGGATTTTATGGTCGTTTTGCTTATTCAAAATGTTTAAGAGTTTAAAAGGAATCGGATGAACATTTGTTGTTTATGAGCTTCATGGTAATTCAAAATGTTGACCAGTTGTGGGAGAGGTACAATAAGGGGTAGACCGATATATTGCATCATTACACAAGATCTTTGGATGTGTGAAATTTGAAGACAATCGGATTTTTATTCTACATTTTTATAAAATGTTGCCCATTTCCGAACTAATCTAAGTTTGATAAAAATTTTACGATGTACCATGTTTGGACCAAATCAGATACTTCCTTCGAGAGTTAACGTGCGCGCCAGCCTGGAAGACAGACGGATGGACAGACATCGTTAGATCGACTCCAAATGTCCTGAAACGGATTTGGTTCAACGAGACCTATTTTTATTTCGTTGAGGCACTTTTTGGCCGTATCAAATGATATAAAATCTCTTTAGCCATATGCCTTAGGATATTAAAATATTTAGATCTGTGGATGAAACCTTACTATTATCCGAATAAAATAATTAAATTCAAATGCGACACCATCAGCTTTCTTTCTGTGAAACAAATACTTAATACTTTTTGACCTTTAGAAATACTAATTCGCTATATATGGAATTTGGCCTAGAAATAGCAATTGAGCAAACATTCCTGGTGTGGAGTAGTAATAAATTATGCATTTTTAGATAAGATTTTTGAAAATGCTTTTTTATTACCCTCATATTATTTATATACACACGACATACTGCTCCAATTAACTTTCAAAATCCACTCAGCTTGTCACAGATTAACAATAAAAACCACAACATTTTATAGATAAACCTATGTCATCATGTGCAATCATTCATAAAATTCTCTAATTACCCAATTACTCACCCCATCAGCCATGTTTGAACAAACTGACGTCGACGTCGTGAAATATCTCCCCCAAAATGCTGAGTCAAGATTAAGACTAAATTAAATAAACAACTAAAGACACATAAAAACACCATAATCTGCAATTAATGTTTATGAAGCTGTTAATTTGCAACTAAATAACCTACCCCCTTGCCAAAAACAGATGTTTGCAAAAGATATTTTAATTGCCATACAAAAAAATTAAATTTCGTTTCTTATGATTATATCGTGACACGAACCAGCCACAAGTAAGTGCGATAGAATTTATACTGTCAGACGACATAAACACCAAATTTTTATATGAACTATTGAATGCATCACGTACTTAGCCAAATTGTGTATAGATGGACCTGTTGTCCAAAACGAGACAAGACTTTGATTGAGGTTTTATTTGCTTTTGGTGTTGATTTCTCCCAAGAGGTCATAATATGTTTGGTAATAAAATGTAAAAAAAATCACTAATATATATTAAAGGCTTATCAATATTTTTATGTATATATGATTATTAGACAATTAATTACAGTTGCCCTATATAAGATTGTGTTGTAATGTCACTATCGAACTGACCAGCAGATTTCGACTTCAAAACATGTCCCTCAAGATGACTAAACTGTGGGACATTTTTTTTTTTCAAAAATTACAGAAAAACAAGTAAAAAAGCTGTAAGTTCGGGAAATACCGAATGTAGCCGTATATTAGGGTCTATACGACGACGTGGACCAGCATAGGAAACTTTTGTCACATTTACATATTACAATATTCAAATGCGAAATTTGAAAAAAAAAAATCTGTTAATAACGTAGCTTAAATTATCAAAATACCGAATATCATGGTACCCCAGGTACCATGGGGGTTATAAAAAGTGGACCTGCACAGACAATTTTCTGTCATAGGCTGTAGTATCCATTACGAATTTCAAATACAAAATTTGAAATAATTTCGGTAAATAATGTCCCTAAAATCATCAAAATACCCAATATTAGAAGCTACCGTTATATGTTGGCTATTCGAAGACGTGGACCTACATGGCTCATTTTCTGTCTCAGAATGTAGCATCCATTTCGAACTTCAAATTCTAAATTTGAAATAGTTCGGGTAAAAAATGTCGCTAAAATCATCAAAATACCGCATATCGGGAGGTACCGTTATATGGCGGCTGTACGAAGACGTGGACCTACATGGCCCCTTTTCAATACCAAAAGTCCTGCAGTTATAATACACATTTGAGTAAAATTTTATCAACCTACTTCATTTCGTTCGGAAGCTAGAGTGATTTCCACAGACGGACAGACGAACGGACATTGATAAATCGACATAGAATTTTATGCTGATCAAGAATATAAATATTTGTGAGGTCTAAAATGTATATTTCGAGGTGTTACAAACGGAATGACAAACTTAATATACCCTCCATACTATGGTGAAGGGTATAAAAAAACAAATAGATTATGAAACTAGAGCTAAATATAGGAAAAAAGTGTATCGGTGTTTTGAAATTTAACATTACAAAGTAACCGATTTTTTTTTTTTTTTTTTTTTGAAATTTTCAGATTAAGATTTCTTGGAATTCTTACATTTTTGGTATAGAGTATAACCCTCAAGCGAGTCACCTTAGGGTCCTTTTTGGTCCTATTTCCAAGATATGGTATATATCATTTGATACGGCCGAAACGTGCCTCATCGAAATAACGATTTTAGACCCTAGGTCCGTTAGGACCAAATCCATTTTAGGACATTTGGAGTCGATCTAGGGGTATCCTTCCGTCCGTCTGTCTGGCTGGCTGGCTTTTACGCACGATATCTCTCGAAGGGAGCATCCGACTTGCCTGGTTGACCAGGATTGATTTGATCCAAACTAGGTCCATTGTAATATTGTTGTCAAACTTAGATCGACTTCGGTGATGAACAATACCGGCCCACTCCTTCTGGTACCTCCCCACAAAAGGTTAATATTCTCATAGAAAATAATTTATTTTATAGAACAAGAAAGCATCACTCAAATTTCTTCATCTTTTAAAAATCTCAATATTTTGGTCAGTGCTAGGTCATGTGGGAAAATAGACAATATGGGTTCACACCATTAATTACCTCCCAAACAAAGGGTCAAAATTTGGAAAAATTATAATTCTTAAATCAAATCTCAAACTCTTAATCACATTTCGCACATCCCAATATCTTTATCAATATCAGATCTGGTGTGAAGATGGGATATATCAGTCCACTCTTTCTTGTACTTCCCCTACAACGGCTCAAAATTTTGAATAGCCGGAAACTCGCAAAACGCGAAATGAGCATCCAATTCCTTCTAAACTCGGCACATTTTAATATTTCTATCAACACAAGATCTGTTGGGGATGTGGTAGATATCAGCTCACTATTTCTGGTACCTACAAGAGTTAAAATTCTGAAAAATTATGCAGAAATAAACATCCGATTCTTCTCACGTCCCAATACCTTTATAAACACAACTTGGCCAACTCCCTCTTGTACCTCCCCCACAATGGGTCGAAATTTTGATTAACCAAAACGATCATAAAATGCGAAATAAAACTATAGTTTTCTTCTTTTACTAAAAAAACTACAAATCGGCATTTTGGTACCTGCCCTACAAAGGGTCACAATTTTAAATAATAATATTTCTCATGATTTGCGAAACAAGTCAGAGATTCTTGGAGTATCAAAATATTTCCTCAAACAGAGATTTGATATGAATATGGAATATATCGGCCAGTCCTCCTAGTTCCTTCCCCACAACCAAATGTTCGATATTCTTCAAATTTGTATTACTATTAGAGGAAGTGAAATACATAGGTCCACTATATCTGGAACCTCGCACACATTTCAACATTTTCCGTAAGTTATCACATATCTCGCATAAAGTGAAGGATGTAATCGATATAGTCCATACCTGCCACGTCGTCATATTTATATCAGGTTTAGGACAGACACGAAATCGATAATATTGGTCTACTCCTTCGGAACCACCCCCATAAAAGGCCAAAATTTTCAACAATCATAACCTAAGTCAAAATAAATTTAAATAAAAGGACATTGGCTCACACAAAATCGACCGTGTTCTTTACTTCCTCACCCTTATTCAAGATAGCTAGCCATTTGACCTGAAAACAATACACTTGTTTTAAAGCCTTTAGACGTTAATAGAACTAGCAACCTCTCCACCCTCAATTTACTTATTGCTGCTTAAATTGAATCAAATATTTCGAATGGGGTTAGGGAGATTTACAGTCACTCTTCTTATTTCCTGTAGTTAATAAAGATGTGGAGAGTGTTAAGTTTGAGCAGATCAGTTTTATTAACGCCTACCACTTAAATGAAAACCGTTATATGGGGGCTAAACGAAGACTTGGACCTTCATAAAAAAAAAAATTGCCATAGGTTGTAGTACCCACTAGGATCTTCCAGTACGCAATTTGAAACGATTCCGGTGAATAATGTTGCTGAAATCATGAAATCATCAAAGTACCGAATATCGGGAGGTACAGTTATATGGGGGCTATTCGAAGACTTGGACCTGCATACAAAAATTGTAGTCATAGGCTGTAGTACCCATTACGAACTTCAAATACGAAATTTTAAATAATTCCTGTAATTAATGTCGTTAAAATCATGAAAATACCGAATATCGGGAGGTTCCGTTATATAAGGGCTATACGAAAACGTGGACCGACATGGCCCATTTACGAACTCAACCTGCCTACTGGTAAACTATGCATGTATGCCAAATTTTAGCCTTCTATCTCAATTCGTTCGAATGATAGCGTGATTAAAACAGACGGACATCGCTAGATGGTCTTAGAATGTTACGCTGATCTAGAATATATATAGTTTGTAGGGTCTATTATGAATGTTTCGAGGACTTACAAACGGAATGACAAAGTTAATGTACCCTCCATAGAATGGTGGAGGGTATAAAAATATATAAGTCCAAATGATATTGTTATAAGATAATTTCAGCAAATAGGTTTTTTATATTCTGAGGGCTGGAAATGCTGAAATTCAACTAAATTGCATAATAGGTGTACCCAAAACCTTATGGAAGCTGTACGGAAACACTCTATCTCACATTGGCAGTTATAGAATGTGAGTACATCTGCAATAAATACAAAGCTCTCCTTTAATATTCTACAAACTTGTTCAAAGGACCGCTTCTCTTCCCTTTTGGGTTATTTAGCTTATTTCCTAATATTGAATGTATTATATCTCCCCCACCCCGCTCTTGTTGAAATCAAAACAGCAGGTAGCTTCCAACAACAATGATGGCTTCTAATATCATTAGCATCACTGTTTGTCATAGCCACTCCATGCTAATGAAATTTATGTTTTGTGTGGTTGTGAATGTGGGAAATTGTTGATAAACAAATTATGAATAAGGTCAGTAGCTGTCAAAACAAAGAGCCACCCCCGGGTGAGTGTTCAAAACTAAAATGCTATGGATATTTTGCAATTTAAATGCCAAAATATAATTTAAAATTTTTCAATTATTTTATGTAAATAAATAAATAAATATTAGATAATAGGAAAATTTGGAAATATGATGATATGAAAATTAATAACTAAACATTGCTTGAGTTTAGGTCATTTATGACAGCTATTAAATTTGTCATTTATTTCCAAAAACAAAAAAAAAGAAAAAATAGAGAATGGCTATATCCTGGAACAACTGAAAATTCACCTAGGAAAATATTAGGACATTCACATGGAAGTCTGTAGTACATTACTAGAATCATGTTTTGTTTCTGATCAAATCCAAATGCCATATATTTCATCAAACCCTCAGCCATATAGCAAGAGAGGGTATAAATAATTTAATACGGCCAAAACGTGCCTCATCGAAATAACGGTTTTAGACCCTAGGTATCTTTGGAACAAATCCGTTTCAGGACATTTGGAGTCGACCTAGCGATGTCCGTCAATCTGTACCTTCCCCACCTTCAGCACAAGAGGTCGACATTTTCAAAAAAAAAATATTTAACTGCACAGAAAGGAGAAAGCATAATCTGATTTTGCTCCAACTTTGCGAATCCTTATATTTGTATCAGTTCTAGGTCAGGTACGACAATATCGGTCCACTTCATCAATTAATTCATATAAAATGTGATGTAAGAGTCCGATTTTCTTACAATTTCACACATCACAATATTTTTGTTGAGACACGGTCTGGTGTGAAGATGGGATATATCGGTCCACTCCTTCTAGCGCCACCCCAGATAGGATCAAAATTTCGAATATCCATGAAGCTCATAATACTCGAAATTAACATCCGATTCCATTCAGATTTGATATATCTCAATATTTCTATCAACACAAGATCTGATATAAATTTGGTAGAGATCGGACCATTTCTTCTGGTACCACCCATTTCTTCTAGTACCTCCCAACAACATTTTTATACCCTACACCACATAGTGGTAAGAATATTATGTCTTTGCGCATTTGTTGGCAACATGGAGAAGGAAGCGAGATAGACCCATAGTTACTTTTGAGGATCTTCATAGAATCATTTTCTGCGTCGATTTATGCATGTCAATCCGTCCGCTGTCTGTCCATGTATTTTTGTGAACAAAATGCAGGTTGCATTTATTATCCGATTGAGATGAAATTTTGCAAGACGAACCCTTTTTAAATTGGTGATAATCGGTTCAGACTTAGATATAACTTTCATAAATCTCTTCAACCGATTTCGGTTTAGTTGTGCACCAAATGACTAATATCAGTCCAAATGACCTGAATTTTGGCACATTCGACGGAGTTTAGTCTTGAAGCAAGCACATCGAATTCGGAGAAAATCGTTTCAGATATAGATATAGCTCCCATACACAGATTTCATCCGATCTGGTGATTAAGTCACCCGCATTCGTGATATATATCCCACAAGAATGAGGTTTGATATCAGATATCAGAAATAGCCCAGAAATACCTCTGCCAATTATATAAAGATCTGTTCAAATTTGGATATAGCTCCCATATACATATATCTTCAACCGATTTCGGGTTAATTGTACACCAAATGGCTAATATCCAAATAACCTCAATTTTAGCACATCCGATTCGGTTTTGGTTGGTTAGCTCCCATACATTTGTTTCATCCTATTTGATTTTATGTCCCTCACATTCGCAATATTCATTCGACATCAATGATATTTTTGTACCAGATATAGAGTCATGAAAAAAATTTGCCAAATTTTATCGAGATCGGCTAAGATTTGGATATAGCTCCCATATATTTCAGATTTATAGTGAATATAATGGCTAATATCAGACCAAATGGAGTGAATTTCGGGACGTACGTTTTCATCTAGTGGAACTCGACTCTGATATATATTTTTTTATTGTAATCCTTCCCGAACTGATATCATGCACTCTACAGCAATGTTATGTGGTATAAGAGATAAAAATGACTCCCTCAAATTTGTGAAAATCTATTCAAAGTTGGATATGCCTCCCATAAATTCGTTCCCTCTGAAACCAAATTATAACTGCTCTAAAGCCAAGTGTTGATAGGTGGTATGATCTACTTCAAATAAATTCATTTGTTATGGAAGCTCTACCAAATACACATTGTGATGTAGGGTATCATATTGGCTTTTTGACTTTTCCTTACTGGTTTTATCTGTATAAGATTAAGCATGAAAGTGGAATATTTCGATCGACTATATCTGGTACCTCACGCACATTTTAACATTTTCTCAAACTAACACATATTTCATATAAATTGATGGGAGTAACCAATATAGTCCAAACCTGGCACGTCGCAATATTTATATCATATTTCCATTTGAACATTTGAGTAATCATAACAGAAGTCAAAATATATTTTAACAAATAAAACTGTTGTAAGTTCGGCCGGTCCGAAATTTGAATACCCTCCACCATCTGGAAAGAAGTTGGCAATTTTCAAAAAAAAATAAAATAAAATACAGTCCGTTAGAAATTCTGTTAAAATCTTGAAAATACCGAATGTAGCCGCTATATTAGGGTGTATACGATGACGTGGATCTGCATAGGCAACTTTTGTCATAAGTCATTAAAATACTTAATTGCGAAACTTGAAAAAAATCGGTGAATAATGTCGCTAAAATCATCAAAATGCAGAAAATAGGGAGGTAGCATGGGGCCATACGAAGACGTGGACCTGTACAGACAATTTTCTGTCATAGACTGTAGTATGCATTACGAACTTCAAATACCAAATTTGAAACAATTCCAGTGAATAATGTAGCTAAAATCATCAAAATGCCGAATATCAGGAGGTACCATTATATGGGGGCTATAAGAAGACGTGGACCTGCGAAGACAATTCTCTGCCTTAGGCTGTAGTATCCATTACGAGCTTCAAATACCAAATTTAATCTAATTTCTGGTGAATAATGTCGCTTAAATCACCAAAATACCGAAAATAGGGAGGCACCATTATATGGGGCTATATAAAGACTTGGTCCTACATGGCCCATTTTCAATACCAAAAGTCCTGCAGGCATAATATACAGTTGAGTAAAATTTCATCAAACTACTTCATTTCGTTCGAAAGCTAGAGTGATTTCCACGGACAGATAGACAGACAAACGGACGGACATCGCTAAATCGACATAGAACTTTATGCTGGTCTGATCTGGTCTGGTCAAGAATATATAATTTTTTGGGTCTAAAATGTATATTACGAGGTGTTATAAACGGAATGACAAATTTAATATGCCCTCCATTCTATGTACTATCGAATATTGCCTGAGGGTATACATCTGTCAGCAAAACCTGATACTGATACTATTTAACTTGTTTTCTATATACTTGCTGATGGAAGTGATGGTCCTGACGGCTTGGAAAAGTATGTAGCCACTGCTACGAATATTATTATTACAGGTCGCAAAATATTTTAACAATATCAACAGAAGAAACAAAATAACTGTTTAGACCCAAAGTCGCTGTGGAAGAAATGGAACATTTAGAGTCAATCCAGTCATATCCTTCAGTTTGTTTGTTTTGAACATCTTAAATACTTCGAAGATTTATAAAATATTCTAGCAACAAATTTTATACATTTTCAATACACCCCACCAATAACAAAATCATTGAACATTTTTCTAAAACTCCCCACTTGCCATCACCTACACCAATGCATGCAGCCATAGGAAACATTTTGGCTTGCCTTGTCACAGCAATAATTCAAAATCTGTTTATTGTAATAAAGCTTAAAGTATTACCAAACATCCGTTCACAAAATTTATCAGACACCGAACAAAATGTGCACGGGCAGATTCAACTTGTCGGTTGGTAGGGTTTGAGTATTGGCTGGGTGTAAATTCTATGTTGTTGGTTGGTGTTTGCAACCAACAGCACCAAATAAATCTGTTTGCATTGTCAATGGATAATTTTTCGCTGAAAAATTATGATAAATTATTTATGCACTGCTGTGTGCAAAGCTGAGTGGTCTTCAGAGCAAATGGGAATAACCAATATTTTGACAAAATGGCTAAAATTTTTCAAATGCCATGGTCTTTAAAGTAATATATAGTAAGGACTTGTCAGAGTCTGTACAATCGTCCTTATCTACTTTGCTTCGGACAACCTTTTTCAAGTAGTATCTAGTTCTGGAGCCCCAATCTTAATCCCGAACGCCAATCCAAAATCTTAAGATCTTAAGCAGGCGCCCAATGCTCTATCCCCTACCATAGCTTTTGTACGTTAATGGCTGTTTGTTTTCATCACCATTTTCACCCAACTCAACTATCGTCTTGAAGACTTTAGAACTCAACTATCGTCTTGAAGACTTTAGACTCTACAACTTTCAGATGTGCTTCATTAAGAATGGCTATTCATTATTCCTTTCTAATTGCCTTTTCCATATTGCCAAGACAATGCCTCGGGCTTATATATAACGGTACCTCCCGATATTCGGTAATTTGATGATTTTAGCGACATTTTTCATCGGAACTGCTTCAAATTTGGTATAGTCGTATAGACCCTAATATAATGGCTACATTCGGTATTTTTAAGATTTTAACAGCATTTTTAACGGATTTTTTCTTTGAAAATTGCTATATTCGCTCCAAATGTTGGAGGGTATTCAAAGTTCGGACCGGCCAAACTACAACTTTTTTACTTGTTTCTCTTTGGGGTATCCAACAGCTTGGTTACCGGTCTATTAATTTACCCTCCACCATAGTATGAAGGGTGTGTTAAGTTTGTCATTTCGTTTGTAACACATTTTAGACCCCACAATTTTTTTATATTCGTGATCAGTATAAAATTCTATGTCGATTTAGCGATTTCCCGTCTGTCGGTCATTTCCGAGCTAGAAGCTGATTTACTCAAATGTGTGTTAGGTCTGAAGCACTTTTGGTATGGAAAATGGGCTATATAGGTCTACTTTTCGGTATAGGCCCCATATAACTGTACGTACAGATTTAAAGTTTTTTGGGTGTTCTAGTCACAAATTATAACCCGAATTTGGTGTAAATTGGCAGTATGTGTTCCCATGTGCATAGAATTGTCAATGTAGGTCTTAGTGTTGGTATAGTTCTCCGTATAACTGTCCCTCAGATATTCGGTATTTTGATGATTTGCGTCACACATTTCACCAGAAATGTTTTAAATTTGAAATTTTAAATTCGGAATTTGGGTTCCATCCTATGACAGAAAATTGCACATACAGGTCCACGTCTTCGTACAGTCCAGTATACAGTATAACTCTACCTACCTATATGTGGTATTTCGACGATTTTAACGACATTATTCACTGGAATTGTTTCAAATTTCGTATTTGAAGTCCCTAATGGGTCTGTGACCGAAAATTGCCTATGCGGGTCCAAGTCTTCGTATAGCCCCCATTTAACAGTTCCTCCCAATATTCGGTATTTTTTGATGATTTTAGCGACATTATTCAACGGAATTGTTTCAAATGTCCTATTTGAATATCGTAATGGTCTACGAAAAAATTGCATATACAGGTCCACGACTTCGGATAGGTCCCTATAAAATGGTAACTCCCAATATTCGGTATTATTACGACGTTAGCAGTATTTGCACTTTTTTTTCGAAAATTTGCAAATTCCTTCTATATGGTGGAGGTCATTTAGAATCGGCCCGGCGGAACATACAGCTTTTTCATACGCTCAGCTATATGGCTAGAGAGGGTATATATCATTTACGGCCAAAACGTGCCTAGGTCTCTTTGACCAAATCCGTTTCAGGCCATTAGGAGTCGATCTAGCGATGTTCATCCGTCTGATTGGTGCGCACGATAACTCTCAAAGGGAGTATCCGATTTGGCCCAAACTTGGTACATCGTAATATTATTATCAAACTTAGATCGCGTTCCGGAGATGGGCAAAAAAGGTAGACATATTAAAAAAAATATTTTGTTCTACAGAAAGAGGAAGGATAATCCGATTTTGCTCCAACTTTGCAACGTCTAGTATTTGCTTCAGGTGCGAAAATGGACCACATCGGTTCACTCTATTAAGTACCTAGAATAATTATAACTCTAATAAAATGTGTTGTAAATGTGTCCGACTGTCTTGAAATTTCATACACCCCAATATTTTTATTAACCTATCGTCTAGTGTGAAGATGGAATATATCGGTCTATTCCTTCTGGTACATCCCTCACAAAGGTTCAAAATTTTGAATTAACCAAAACGATTATAAAATCCGAAATAAGCATCCGTTCGATCTGCTGTGAAGGTGGAATATATCAGTCCATTCCCCCTGTTACCTCCCCAACAAAGGGCCAAAATTGTAAATATCCATGAAGCTCATAAAACGCAAAATTAACATTCGATTCCATTCGGACTTGGCACATCTCAATATTTCCATTAACACAAGATCTCTTATAAATATGGGAGGGATCGGACCATTTTTTCTGGTACCACCCCCACATAGGGCTCAAATAAAGCGAAATAAGCATCCAAGTCTCTTCAAATTTCACACACCCAAAAAAGATCTACTGTGAAGTTGACATATATCTGCGAACTCAATTCTTTACAACTTGATATATAAACATATTTCTCCTAATCAAAAACTTGAGAGTGATATGGATTTATGGTTTCGCATAAAATTTGATATCAATGTTCGATGCTCTTATAATTTTGTCCATACCAATATTTTTATCTGTATTAGGTGATGTATGAAAATGAACTATTTCGATCGTAAAATGAACTATTTCGATCATTTAAAGTGAAGGAAGTAGTCGATATAGTCCAAACCTGACACGTCGCAATATTTATATCATATTTATTTAGGTCCAATATGAAATTGACAATATTGGACTATTCCTTCGGAGACTACTTCATAGAGGGTCAACAATTTAAAAAATCATAACTTAAGTCAAAATATATTTGAATCATCGAACATTGGCCGAGAGTGTACATCTGTCGGCAAAACCGACTGATACTTTTTAACTTGTTTTTTCATTTAGTTAAGACACAGACAAAGAGACCCGTGCTCGGTTTTATGTATGTAATATTTTGTAAACAAACATATTTATATTCATGTGAATACGTTTCAATGAATAGCTTTATGTTTTCCATTTAAAATTGATTCAATATTATTATTATTATTATTTTGTTAATTTTTACATTACAATAAACATTTGTTAGTTTTCCTTTGAAATCAAAACTGAAAAACTGAAATGTTACAAGCTCTATGCCATCTGTCGACAATGCAACAACATTGTGTTTGAAGAAGACGATGTAAACAACATAACGATACTCATCACTGGCAGATTGTAAACATGAATGCAAAATCTGTCGAGTCGAGAAAATTGCATGGGTATTCAAACGAAAAAATACATATATTTACAGAGAGAGTGCAAATAAAGTACATTCTTTTAATTTTTGAAAAACGAGATGATGAAAATTGCTTAGATAGAAATTTAATCTTATATATATAGTTAGTGCAAAAATTGGGTATACGTTTTCTTGTGGATAAAAAATAACAAAATATTGGTTATTGGACTTTCTGCATTCATTGTTTACTGAATTTAAAATATTTTAATTCACATACCTCCTTTTCTCTCTCACTGTATATTCACCACATAAGCCACATATAAAGAATATAAAAATTTTGGCCAAATTTCGTTTTGGCACAGCCCAAAATGTTGTAAGTCATAAATAGTTTTTATTACAAATAAAATCTAAACCAATCAGTTTGTTTGTTTTTCTCCAACACCCCCGCCCAACACTTAGGCAAATGAGAAATTATTGTTCGATTTAAGGTCGAATTTATGCCATCATCAGCAGCAGCAGTGGCAGTGGTAGCAGCAGCTATATTGTGCAAATAAAAATGCCATTAGACGTAATTGATGCCATCAGGCATCCTTTTATGGAATGAGAGTAAATGTAGTGATTTTTATGTGTACGGATGCATGGTTGTGGGAGGGGAAGCGACATAGACCTTGAACCATCGAAGTGATGACAGATTATACAATTGCCACAATTGACATTTATAGAAAAACAATTATTAATGATTTCCATTTGGATTGCAATGGCGATGGAAATTTGAAAAAAAATTATGGATAGGAGGATTTGCAGGTGACATATCAAGGACATTGTGAGCGAATATTAAAATTATAATTATACCGATCTATAAAATTGGGTATACATAGGCCTTCAGCTCGCCTATGAAGCCTTCCTAGTCCACCAGCTCGCCTATGAAGCCTTCCTGGTCCACCAGCTCGCCTATGAAGCCTTCCTGTTCCACCAGCCCGCCTATGAAGCCTTCCTGGTCCACCAGCTCGCCTATGAAGCCTTCCTGGTCCACCAGCTCGCCTATGAAGCCTTCCTGGTCCACCAGCTCGCCTATGAAGCCTTCCTGGTCCACCAGCTCGCCTATGAAGCTCGGTCCCAGCTCGCCTAGAAGCCTCCCTGGTCCACCAGCTCGCCTATGAAGCCTTCCTGGTCCACCAGCTCGCCTATGAAGCCTTCCCGGTCCACCAGCTCGCCTATGAAGCCTTCCTGGTCCACCAGCTCGCCTATGAAGCCTTCCTGGTCCACCAGCTCGCCTATGAAGCCTTCCTGGTCCACCAGCTCGCCTATGAAGCCTTCCTGGTCCACCAGCTCGCCTATGAAGCCTTCCTGGTCCACCAGCTCGCCTATGAAGCCTTCCTGGTCCACCAGCTCGCCTATGAAGCCTTCCTGGTCCACCAGCTCGCCTATGAAGCCTTCCTGGTCCACCAGCTCGCCTATGAAGCCTTCCCGGTCCACCAGCTCGCCTATGAAGCCTTCCTGGTCCACCAGTTCGCCTATGAAGCCTTCCTGGTCCACCAGCTCGCCTATGAAGCTCCTGGTCCACCAGCTCGCCTATGAAGCCTTCCTGGTCCACCAGCTCGCCTATGAAGCCTTCCTGGTCCACCAGCTCGCCTATGAAGCCTTCCTGGTCCACCAGATCGCCTATGAAGCCTTCCTGGTCCACAGGCCGCCTATGAAGCCTTCCTGGTCCACCAGATCGCCTATGAAGCCTTCCTGGTCCACCAGCTCGCCTATGAAGCCTTCCTGGTCCACCAGCTCGCCTATAAAGACTCACTGGCCCTTCAGCTCCTATATTGAGACTCCCTGGCCCTACTGCTCGTACATAGAGACTCCATGGCCCTTCAGCTCGTCTATAGAGACACCTTGACCACCAGTTCGTCTATAGAAACACCTTGACCACCAGCTCGTCCACAGAGACTCCCTGGCCCTTCAGCTCATCCACAGAGACTCCCTGGCCCTTCAGCTCGTCCACAGAGACTCCCTGGCCCTTCAGCTCGTATATAGAGACACCCTGGCCCTTCAGCTCGTCTATTGAGACTCCCTGGCCCTTCTGCTCGTCTATTGAGACTCCCTGGCTTTTAGCTCGTCTATTGAGACTCCCTGGCCCCTCAGCTCTTCTATAGAGACTCCCCGGCCCTTCAGCTCGTCTATAGAGACACCCTGGCCCTTCAGCTCGTCTATAGAGGCTCCCTGGCCCTTCAGCTCGTCTATAGAGACTCCCTGGCCATTCAGATCGTCTATAGAGACACCCTGGCCCTTCAGCTCGGCATTCAGCTATTTGGACTCTCTGACCTTCAGCTCGTCATCTCGTCTATAAACACTTTCAGGCCTTCGGCTCGTCTATAAGACGGCGTTTAGCTCGTCTATAAAGACGTTCTTCAGTTCGTCTATAACGACTCTCTGGCCTTCAGCTCGTCTATGGAGACTCCCTAGCCTTCAACTCGTCTATAATGACGGTCTTCAGCTCGCCTATAAAGACGGGCTCCAGCTCGTCTATAAAGACGACCTTCAGCTCGTGTATAAAGACGTCCACAATGTCTCCCTAATTCTTGGCTCGTAGAAACTTCCAAACCCTCAGCTCGTCTTCAGTGACAACAAATCCTCAGCTCATCTTCAGATATGCCCTGGTCTTCAGCTCTATTATTATCTAACAGACTTCCATCACAATTTATTTATAAATATTCCCCTTTCTTTCTAAAACAATTTTTTTATCTCTTTCAGGGCCCTGTATCTCTAATTCGAAATAAAGGTAAGAATAAAATACGTTTCCCCTTTTTAATTATTTTCTCAATTACAAATGAATATATTATGACCTATAGTAGTTGTAGGTCATCATCAATAGCTTACTGTGAATAATCTCAATTTGCGTTTATATTTTGTGGTTACAAAACTTAATTAATAAAAGTTAAGTACCGTCCCAAATTAGTCATGGCTATTACGACAACGATGAATGAGACACTTCAGAATTACATTCATGTTTGGGGGGGGGATGGAAATCTGATATCGCCTTACCTTCTTACCCCTGGTCATAATTAACAACAAGAACGACAACAACAGCAGCAGCAACGATGACTGGACTACTAAAGTTATTTAATATGTAGTCTGTGTCATTACCATGGTCATTCGATGGAAGATTGCCACATCAAGTAGAATTTACAAGAAAATCCTTTTGGTAAATATTCTTCAAATACCCTTTTTCTCCCTTCTACTTCAGTTGCTTGCTCTACCTATTCTTGTTCTTCTTCTTCTTCTGCCCAATTTCCAAGAAATAATAGTTGAAAATCTTTTCTTTAAGGATATTATATTTGTCACTGTAAGAGATTAAATAAATATGTTAGTCAACATGACATAAAGCTATAATGGAACTTACATGTAAGAGGACAGCATTGAAACTAAGACCATCATGAAATTGATTTCTTTGTTGTTGAAGAGAAAAGTGAAAATTTTCTGCAATACAAAATTTTACGCAAATTTA
Organism: Musca domestica; assembly: GCF_030504385.1. Classification (NCBI taxonomy): domain Eukaryota; kingdom Metazoa; phylum Arthropoda; class Insecta; order Diptera; family Muscidae; genus Musca; species Musca domestica. Next base: position 104,636 of record NW_026712326.1, read on the forward strand.
ATTAAGAAATAGATATGTGGAGTAAGAAAAAAATCTAAGACAGGAGGTTTCATAAGGGAGGTGAAGGTCAGGGAGAATTTGTAGACGAGCTGAAGTCCAGGAAATCTCTATAGACGAGTTGAAGGCTAGGGAGTCTCCATAGTCGAGCTGGAGGCCATGGAGTCTCCGTTGACGAGCTGGAGGCCAAGGAGTCTCCATAGTCGAGCTGGAGGCCAGGAAGTTTGCATAGATGAGCTGAAGGCCAAGGAGTCGCTATAGTCGGAGTCAAGTTGAGTGCGAGAGAATCATAACAGAAGAGCTGAAGGCTAGGGAGTCCTTATGTACGAGTAGAAAGTCAGGGAGTGCTTATCGACGAGCTGAAGGTCAGGGAGTGCTTATAGACGAGCTGAAGGTCAGGAGTGCTTATAGACGAGCTGAAGGTCAGGGAGTCCCCTATAGACCAGCTGAAGGCTAGAGAGACTCCATAGACCAGCTGAAGGCTAGGGAGTCTGCATAGACGAGCTGCAACACAGGAAGTCTCCATAGGCGAGCTGAAGACTAAAGAGACTCCATAGACCAGCTGGAGGCTAGGGAGTCTGCATAGACGAGCTAAAGGTTAGGGAGTCTCCATAGGCGAGCAGAAGGCCAGGATTCTCCATAGGCAAGCTGAAGACAAGGGTGCCTCCATGGGCGAGCTGAAGTCTAGGGAGTCTCTATAGACGAGCTGAAGTGCCAAGGAGTCTTCACAGACCAGCTGAAAGACCAGGGAGTCTCCATAGACCAACTGAAGTGCCAGGTAGTCTCCATGGACCAATGAAAGCCTGGGAGTCTCCATAGATGAACTGAAGGCCAGGGAGTCCATATAGACGAGCTGGAGCTCAGAGAGTCTCCCTAGACGAGAAGGAGGCCAGAGAGCCTCAATTGACGAGAAGGAGGCCAGGAGTCTCTATAGACGAGCTGAAGGCCAGGAAGTCCTAATAAATGAGTTGAAGGTCAGGAAGTTTCAATAGATGAGTTTAAGGCCAGGGAGTCCTAATAACGAGCTAAAGACTAAGAAGTTTCCATAGATGAACTGAAGGCTGGAGAGACTCCATAAACCAGCCTAAGAGTGTCCATAGAGCAGCTGAAGGCCAGGGAGTTTCCATAGAAGAAGTGGAGGTCAGAGAGTCCTTTTAGACGAGCTGGAGGTCAGGGAGTCCTTATAGACGAGCTGGAGGTCAGGGAGTCCTTATAGACGAGCTGGAGGTCAGGGAGTCCTTATAGACGAGCTGAAGGCCAGGGAGTCTTTTTAGACGAGCTACAGGCTAGGGAGTCTTCATAGACGAGCTGAAGCTCAGGGAGTCCTCATAGACGAGCTGGAGGTCAGGGAGTCCTTATAGACGAGCTGAAGGTCAGGGAGTCCTTATAGACGAGCTGGAGGTCAGGGAGTCCTTATAGACAAGCTGCAGGCCAGGGAGTCTTTTTAGACGAGCTAGAGGTCAGGGAGTCCTTATAGACGAGCTGAAGCTCGGGGAGTCCTTATAGACGAGCGCGAAGCTCAGGGAGTCCTTATAGACGAGCTGAAGACCAGGAAGTCTTTATAGACGAGCTGGAGGTCAGGGAGTCCTTATAGACGAGCTGGAGGTCAGGGAGTCCTTATAGACGAAGGAGGCCAGGGAGTCTCAATAGAGGAGCCGGTGGCCAGGGAATCTCAATAAAGGAGCCGGTGGCCCGGGAGTTTCAATAGAGGAGCTGGTGGCCAGAGAGTCTCACTAGAGGAGCCAATGGTCAGGGAGTCTCAATAGAGGAACTAGATCTCAGGGAGTCCTTATAGAGGAGCTGCAGGCCAGGGAGTCTTTTTAGACGAGCTACAGGCCAGAGAGTCTTTATAGACGAGCTGAAGCTCAGGGAGTCCTCATAGACGAGCTGTAGGTCATGTAGTCCTTATAGACGAGCTAAAGGTCATGTAATCCTTATAGACGAGCTGAAGGTTATGTAATCCTTATAGACGAGCTGAAGGTTATGTAATCCTTATAGACGAGCTGATGGACTTACAATGTCAAAAAATAAATTTAATTTTCCACTATTCTTTTTCGAACTTCCTCTTCTAATTTTCAAACAGGAATACTTGTGAGAGAGAGAGAGAGAGAGAGTAAAATTCATGTAAAACTCGTTCCCTTCAAGCAACCGCTCTCTCGTGTAAAAACGAGAAATGCTGAGCTCTGCTTTAAAGTGTATATTCTGACCCCGCATTTTTAAATTTCCCTTTTGCCTCCTAATTTTCACAGGGTGTTAAAAGATAATTTTATATCCCCATATGATTTAACATATGTTTCACTACAACTCAAACGCAATTGTAAAACTTTAATCCTCATTTTTATTGTTGCTCTGGGAAATGAACTTTATTCTTCTCTTAACTCATTACAATGCGGGATATGCAACTCATGCTTGTTTTTTGTTAGAATTGCATTGTTGATGTGTGTTGAGAGAAAAAAACTTAAAACTTTTATTTTTGTTGTTTTATTTAATCCCACATTATTAGTAAAGTTTCTTTCATGGGTATGGCCTTCATCCATATACGCTCTACCACCCTCAAATAAATAAACTTTTTTTTAAGTCAGTTTCTCAACTCGCAACTAAAATAAAAGCAATTAAAATAATTGAAAACAATATGTTCGAGAAATAACACTTTATATTGCGACAGTGCAAAAAAAATACAAATAAAAAAATATGTGCGGATATTGAATTGCAAATGACTGGGGATTAGTGATGAGAGTGGATTTTTTTGTATTCACAACTCAACTTCATAGAAAAAAGGATATATTCAGTATACTGAGATTCAAAACTAAATGAAATCGAAAAGTTATTAATCAATTTAAATTTTTTTATTGAGTGAATTTATACATCTCAACGGCTCAGTAAATTCCCGATTATCAATATCGCCATTAATGAGGAAAATAAAATTTAGATTAATAAGGAAATTAGAATGAAGAATAAATATTTCTTCTAAAATTGAAAGAATTTAATCTAAAATATATCACTTTCAAACTTAACCAATTTTCTTAATTTAAACTCAGGATTTAAATGCCGCCTTTCGAACTTGAAACCAAAATAAAAGCTGTAAAAATAATTAAAATTTGGAATGGCCATAAAAGCCCTAAAAATAATCGAATAGATGAAACGATCGAGAAAGACGCTAACTAAACCAATTCTCCCCACAAGTTGGATTAAAAGAAATATATTTTGAAAACTCCAAAAATTCTTTTTTGTACATACCTGCTTCCCGGATACTGCTTTTTTTTTCTCTCCATTTAAGACTTTACCATATTGGCCTTCTTTCGCCAATACCCATTTTTTTTTCATTATTTTTATATCCTCAGCCTCATAATTTGATACGGTCAAAATTTGCCTAATCGAAATAACGGTTTTAGACCCTAGGTCTCTTCGAATCAAATCCGTTTCAGGACATTTGAAGTTGATCTAGCGATGTCCATCCGTCAGTCTGTTTGTCGGGCTGGCTGGCTGGTGCGCACGACAAATCTCGAAGGGAGTGTCCGATTTGGTCCAAGCTTGGTGAATCGTAATATTATTATCAAACTTAAATTGAGTTCGGACATGGGCAGTATTGGTCAACTCCTTCTGGCAACACCACCCCCCACCCCAAAAGGTCGAATTTAAAAAAAAAAATGTTTTACTGGAAATCCCGATTTTTGCACCAGTGCTACGTCAGGTCTGAATATGGACAATTTTGGTCCACTCCATCAAGTACCTCCCCCACAAATGGTCAAAATTTTGAATAATTACAACCTGTATAAAATGTGATGTAAGAGTCTGATTGTCTCCAAGTTACACAAATCACAATATTTGTATTAACACAAGGTCTGGTGTAAGGATGGAATATATCGGTCCACTTTTTCCGATACCTTCCCCACAAAGGGTCAAAATTTTCAATATCCATGAAGCCCATAAAACGCGAATTAAACATCCGATACCATCCAGTCTTCAGACAATATTTCTATTAACATAAGATCGGTTATAAAGATGGTAGAGATCGGACCATTCCTTCTGGTACCTCCCACACAAAGGGTCAAAGGTTTAAATAACCAAAACGATTATAAAATCCGAAATAAGCTTCGGTTCTCTTCATATTTCACACATCCCATTATTTCCACTAACAGAAGATCTACTGTGAAGATGGGATATGTCGGTCTACTCCTTTTGGTACCTCCCCCACAAAGGTTCGACATATGGAATATCCATGAAGCTCATAAAACGCGAAATTAACATCCGATAACATTCGGACTTAGTACATCTCAATATTTATATAAACACAAGATTTGTTTTAAAGATAATAGAGAACGGACCATTTTTTCTGGTACCTCCCCCGCAAGATTTTGAAAAGCCAAACGCTCAAAGAAAGCGAAATAAGCATTAAACTCTCTTCAAATTTCTCACATACAGACATTTTTGCTCACACAAAATTAGTTGTGAAGATGATATATATGTGCGAACCCCTTCTGGTACCTCACCCACAAAGGGTCACAATTATCAATACTTTTATCTGTCATAACTTGCGAAGCAAGTCAGCTATTCTTTACAACTTCCTATATCTAAATATTTCTCTCAACCAGAAACCTGAGATGAATATGAAATTTATGATTTCGCTTAAAATTGGATCTAAATGTTCGATTTTCTTGTAATTTTGTCTATACCAATATTTTTATCGGTATTAGATGAAGTATGAAATTGAAATACTTCTCGTCGACTATATCTGGTACCTAATGCACATATCTCATATAAAGTGAAGGAACTAACCAATATAGTCCAAATGTGGCACGTCGCAATATTTATATCATATTTATTTAGGTCCGTTACGAAAAGGACAATATTCGGAACCTATCCATAGAGGTGATTATTCAACATCACAGAAGTCAAAATATATTTAAATAATCGAACATTGTCACTTAAGACTTTGTCACATTGACCTTCTTTTGTCAAAGTCCAGTTTTTTTTTTATTATTTTAATTCCGAAAATCACCAGTCCATTAATAGCTATTTAATCTCTAACATTTGGCTTATTTTCGTTCTTCTCCTTTACTTTGATGTAATATCAGCTCGTCTAAATGGAGTCAATTTATTTGTTGTGCTTAAATTTTAATTTTAAATTCACTTAACGCTAAAAATACGTGCCAAATTTGTTATTCGCTTGAGGGTGGTTGGTCGGTTAGGTGGCTGGGTGGTTATCTGCCTGGCGCGAAAAAAGAAAAGGTCAATGCTATGTTTGTTTTGGCCAAAGGAAAATGGAGAAAAGATAAATCAGTGCCTTCAATCAAAGTCATTTAACGCATTGAGGCAAAATTGTTATTTATTTGGATACACTCGAGCCTTCTTTTACGTGTCCTGTACTCATATAAAAAAGAGATGAAATTAAAACAAGTTGAAAAATATTAGTCGGTTTTGCCGACAGATGTATACTCTCAGCCAGTGTTGGATTATTTTAATATATATTGGCTACTGTTATGATTTTTGAAATTGTTGATCCTTTATGGATTAGGTTATGGCGGAATGGGCCAATATTATCCATTTCGTATCGGACCTAATTAATATGATCCGACAACTACTTTCTTCATTTCATATAGATATGTGATATTTTTAGAAAATGCCTGAGGTACCAGATATAGCCAAAGTATTCCATTTTCATTTTCATCTAATACAGATAAAAATATTGGTGTGGGGCAACATGACGAGAAAATCTATATTTATATCCATTTTATGCGAAATGTCGGAAATAGCGCTGGAAATGAAACGACGAACCTCATTTACAACTATTCTTGGTGGCGCGTGCTGAGAGCGATGGTGCTGAATCCTGTTGGAATGTCCAAGGACTGTGGCCAAAATGTTTGCGTTCCATATTCTCCATATATTCTCCATGCATATATTCCATATCATCTCAGGTTTCTGGTTGAGAGAAATGTTAAGATATAGCAAGTTGTAAAGAATCACTGGCTTGTTTCGCAAGTTATGACAGATGAAAGTATTGACAAAAATAATGAAATGTGTGAATATGAAGATAACCGGATGCTTATTTCGGATTTTATATAGTTTTGGTTATTTAAAACTTTGACCCCTTTGTGAGGGAGGTACAAGAAGAATACGTGATTTGCAAAATATTTTTTTTTTCACAAATTCGGCCTTTGTGGGAGAGTTCTCAGAACGAGTGGACCGATGTTGCCCATCTTCGAACTCGATCTAAGTTGATAATAATATTGCGATGTACCAAGTTTGGAAAATTGGATACTCCCTTCGAGAGTTATCGTGCGCACCAGCCAGCAGACTCGGACGGACGTACACCATTAAATCGACTCTTAAATATCCTTAAACGGATTTGAGACCTAGAGTCTTAAACCTTTATTTCTATGAGGCGCGTTTTGGGCCGTATCAAATGTACTCTCTGTAGCCAAATGGCTGAGGATATAAAAACGACTTAATTTCGGCAGTGAAATTTTTGGTAAAGTCTTAGAAATACCCTAAAGTCGATGACACAGTAGTTGTCATCTTTTGCGAGTTCAAATAACAAATTCGAAAATATTCTGTTAAAAACATTTGGCTTAAATTCCCAAAAGGCAAAATATTCGAAGAAGGGGCTTTATGAGTGATATAAGAAATAATCAGCATATTCAAGTAGCCTTTAGCTAAGTAGAGTTTAGAGGCTATGCTCGGAATGACCTGACATTTTTATCACATGTAGGTATCTTCAACCTAATTATGGCAATATAATTTTTTCGTGGAGGAAATGCCCGGATATTCGCACGAAAGTTCGGATACAAAATCCGGATTTATCCGGTTCTACAAAATGGGTATCATGTACAAGTATTATTTCTGTAAAGGAACTTTTCGAAAAAAAACCCTAAAAAATCGAAAATGGACCCGTTAGAAGGTATTAAGGTCTATACACTATATTATAGCCTGCACTCTTGCCTTTCCATATGTTTTTAAATTATATCCTTTCGGGTCGAATAACCGGGTATTTCCCTACGAAAAAATACTTTGCCTTGGTATTTCCATAAGCTTTAAATTATACTCATTTTGTACATATCAATTTTGTAGAACCGGATAAAAACCGGATTTGTGCCCGAACTTTCGGATCGAATGACCGATTGTTTCCCCCATGAAAAAAATACTTTGCCTTGGTATTTCCATGAGGTTTTAAATTATATCCATTTTGTACAAATCGATTTTGTAGAACCAGTTAACAACCGGATTTTGTATCCAAATTTTCGGGTCGAATAACAGGGTAACCGGGTATTTCCCCCATGAAAAAAAAAATTATTTGCGTAATCAGAATGAAAATACCTTCGAGTCAGGAAAATTTGAAAATGATCCGAGCATAGGCCCAAACTCAACTTGATCCAACCATCAGAATATTTAGTATCGGCAAGTATTGAAATATATGGGCAATACAGGGTAAGATAAAAAAAAACTGCAACAAAGTCAAACGCCACAATTTTTACATTTTTTTAAATTTTATTGAATGAAATCAAAAATGTCGGAAATAGCGCTGGAAATGAAACGACTAACCTCATTTTGCAACCATTCTTGGGTGGCGCGTGCTGAGAGCGATGGTGCTGAGTCCTGTTGGAATATCCAAGGACTGTGGCCAAAATGTTTGCGTGCCCAAGGCTTTAATACACCCTCCAGAATATTTTCGCGATAATATGAGTTCTGGTGATCAACCATAGGTGCACATTTTCAGCTGACCTCTATGCTAAGTAAAAACGATAACTTTGTTTGTTTACAAACCGCTGGACAACGAATGTTTTCTCATCGGAGAAAACCAAATTCGACAGTTCACCTCTTTCGGCCAAGCGAAGCAAATCTTTAACTCTTTTGGATCTATTTTCTTTCTGTTGCGGTGTAAGTTCTTGCACTTTTTGGAATTTCAATGTCTTTACCCCGAGCTCATTTTTCAATATTTCCGAACGGAATATTGCGATATGTTCAGCTCACGAGCGATTTTTCGGCCACTGCGACGCGGGTTTCGATCAAGTCGCTTTTTACTTTTCGAACCATTTCTGCTGATGTTGCTGTTTCTTCCGCCCACTTCCTTGATGTCTGGCTACCCTAACAGTATCACGGTAACGAGCGATGGTACGAGACACAAAGGATTTATTCACATTTAAATGCTGGAGTACTCTATCGATAGCCACTTGTGGTTCGCCAGCCAATATAAAGAAATCCCACTATCACGCTTGAATTCCATCACGAATAACTTTTTTTCTGGAAAATTCTCACCAAAATGCTTTTGTACGCTCACAAACAATATAATGAGCTGTCACTGGAAAAATTTTAGCAACTGTCGGACGAGTGGCTTAGAAATGACAGCAGTCTGAACTTGGTTGCAGTTTTTTCATCTCACCCGGTATAGTACTACTACTACCCTACTCATTCGTTCGAAGATTGCAACAGACAGACGGACACCCGGAGATGCAAAGTCGACTTAGAATTTTACGCCGATCAATAATATATAAACCTTTTTGGATCTTACATGAATATTTCGAGGAGTTACAATGACAAAGCTATATACCCTCTATTCTTACATATCCATGAATAATTCTTCAAATATTAATTTTCATCGTCCTTCCAGTCACAAGTGTGTTTAGCCAAGTTTTTTTTCCTAAAATTTTGAATGTCAATGTTCAATGTTGGCCGTTTCCTGCTTGAACTTGACGCACAGGCAGCTCCAACTTTGCAACCAACTATTGTCGCCGCACAATGCCAATCAGCCAACTACAAAATTCCTAACTGACACCCTCTCGCTCTCTCTGCTAACATTTATTTTCACCGATTTTTCCTTTGACCTTTTGTCTGCTGGCGTGGTGCTGTTATATTTTCACGGCTAAACGGAGCGTATGAATGGCAAATAAATGTGACTCCCTCTCCAACCCGCAAAAAAATAACAAGAAAATGAGGAAAAGAACTTTCCATCCTTGTCGTAGTGTAAAACTTTAGTTTACATTATTTTTCGGGGTCTCGTTCACATTTAACCTTGAAAACGGAAGCAACCACCCACCCGACAACACCCAAGTCAGTCATCATGAACTGTTCATTGACGACATAATACCGACCGACCGACCGACCAACAAAAGCTTAGTCGATATTTAATGAACTTTGATTTTGCCAACATCGATGTTAATGAAGGCGATTACTACTATTTCGGTGCGCAAATTATATCAAGTAACAATTAAAAGGATGTCGAATTGGCAATTTCGACATGACGAACTAAATTGAAATAATGTCTTGCGCAAACAAAGACCGGGATAATGGTGTGGCAGCAGTAAATTAACGGCGGAATCACATTGACGCTATAATACTTTCCAGCCATTGGAGGATGAATGATGTCTCTTAGATTGGCAATTAACTTTTGTGGCGGCACATACCAACCAAATACAACCCACGCGCTCTCATAACATTTAGCCAATTAGTAGTAATCAGCCGGCTAGCTAGCTCGCTATAGCTATCAGTGCAACAACTCCAATTCCAGTTGATTTCTGCTGTCTGCCGGAGTATTTAAGTTGGTGGAATCAAGAGCAATGTAATGAAGATCATTTGGAATTGCAATATGAAGTGGAGTGGGACAGTGGTTAGGATTCACTTTTTAAATACTGTTTCAAGGACTATACAGGGTGAGATGAAAAAACTGCAACCAAGTTCAGACTGCTGTCATTTCTAAACCACCCGTCCGACAGCTGTTAAAATTATTCCAGTGACAGATCATTATATTGTTTACAAGCGTACAAAAGCATTTCGGTGAGGAATTTTCCAGAAAAAAGTTATTCGTGATGGAATTCAGGCGCGATAGTGTGGTTTCTTTATATTTGGCTGGAAAACCCAAGTGGCTATCGTTAGAGCACTCCAGCATTTAAATGTCAATAAATCGTTTGTGTCCCGTACTCCCGTACTCGTTTCCGTGATACTGGTAGCGTAGCCCAACGTCAAGGAAGTGAACGGAAGAAAACAGCAACATCAGCTGAAATGGTTCGAAAAGTAAATAGGCGACTTGATCGAAACCCGTGTCGCAGTGACCGAAAAATGGATCGTGGGCTGAACATATCGCAATAATCCATAATCCATTCGGCAAATATTGAAAAATGAGCTCGTTGTCAAGCCATTGAAATTCCAAAAAGTGCAGGAACATACACCGCAACAGAAAGAAACCAGACACAAAAGAGCTTAAGAGTTGCTTCGTTTGGCCAAAAGTGGTGAACTGCCGAATTTGGGTTTCTTCGATGAGAAAACATTCATTGTCCAGCAGTTTGTTAACAAACAAAATGCCAAACAGGTCAGCTGAAAATGTGCACCTTCGGTTGGCCACCAGAACTCAAGCGCCAGCCATGGTGATGGTGTGGGCTTCCATAACAGACGATGGTCGCTATCCACTCGTATTAATCGACCGTGGCGTCAGAATAAAAACCGAATATTATCGTGAAAATATTCTGGAAGGTGTATTAAAGCCTTGGGCACGAAACATTTTGGACATTCCAACATTCCAAAAATGGTTACAAAATGATTTTCCTCGCTTCATTTCCATCGCACAATGGCCACCAAAAACTCCGGACACCAATCCATTGAACTATTGTGTCTGGAGTATTTTGGAAAGCATGGTTTGCACTAAAAAATACGAAAGTGTCGAGCACTTTAAGCAAGCGTTTCGCGGGGAATGCGCCAATATACCGCGGAGCAAAATTCGGGCAGCATGTGACAGTTTCGTGGCCGTTTGAAAGCCGTAATTCGTGCCAAAGCTTATCAATTCGAACAAATCTAAACTTTTGATGCTATTTCCGTCATTTTTGCTTTCATTTAAATTAAAAATTTAAAAATAAAAATTATGGTGTTTGACTTTGTTGCAGTTTTTTACTTCTCCCTGTACTGAACGTGGATTTTTTTGAAAACATTTTGTCAAAGACTCACATAAACGTGGATTTTTTAAAAATAATTTTTCAAGGACTTAAATAAACGTGGATTTTTTAAAAATAATTTTTCAAGGACTTAAATAAACGTGGATTTTTTAAAAATCTTTTTTTCAAGGACTTAAATAAACGTGGATTTTTTAAAAATCTTTTTTTCAAGGACTTAAATAAACGTGGATTTTTTAAAAATCTTTTTTTCAAGGACCATAACAAACCTGGATTTTTTAAAAATATTTTTTTTTAATTTTTTTAAAGACTATAATAAACGTGGAGTTTTTAAAAATATTTTTTATTATTTTTTCAAAGCCTATAATAAACGTGGATTTCTTAAAATTTTTTTAATGACTCACATAAACGTGGATTTTTAAAAAAAATATTATTTCAAGTAGTCACCTAAATGTGGATTTTTTAAAAAAAAATTTTCAAGGACTCACATAAACCTGGATTTTTAAAAAAAAAATAAATGACTCACATAAACATGGATTTTTTAAAAATATTATTTCAAGTACTCACCTTAATGTGGATTTTTAAAAATATTTTTTCAAGGACTCACATAAACGTGGATTTTTTAAAAAAAAAATTCAAGGACTCACATAAACGTGGATTTTAAAAAAAAATTCAAGGACTCACTTAAACGTGGATTTTTTAAAAATATTATTTCAAGTACTCACCTAAATGTGGATTTTTTAAAAATATTTTTTCAAACGTGGATTTTTAAAAATATTTTTTCAAACGTGGATTTTTAAAAATATTTTTTCAAACGTGGATTTTTAAAAATATTTTTTCAAACGTGGATTTTTAAAAACATTTTTTCAAGGATTTTGGATTTTTAAAATTTATTTTTATTCAAGGACTCACCTAAACGTGGATTTTTTAAAAATATTATTTCAAGTACTCACCTAAATGTGGATTTTTTAAAAATATTTTTTCAAACGTGGATTTTTAAAAATATTTTTTCAAACGTGGATTTTTAAAAATATTTTTTCAAACGTTGATTTTTAAAAATATTTTTTCAAGGACTATAACAAACGTGGATTTTTTTAAAAATATTTTGCAAGGACTACCACAGACGTGGAGTTTTTGAGAATATTTTGTTAAGGACTATCACAAACGGGGATTTTTAAAAATTATATTTTCAAGGACTATCTCAAATGGGGATTTTTAAAAATTATATTTTCAAGGACTATCTCAAACGGGGATTTTTAAAAAATACTTTTTCAAAGGACTATCACAACCGGGATTTTTAAAAATTATATTTTCAAGGACTATCTCAAACGTGGATTTTTTAAAAAATACTTTTTCAGGGACCATCTCAAACGTGGATTTTTTCTTATCAAGAACTATCATTACTTGAATTCTTGAAAAACTCATTTCCTTCGCATCCCCACAAACCACTGTCTTTGATCCTTTCCACATACATTACCACCGGCCAATTTCATGCTGTGTCATTTGCTTCATTTCAAATGAAGTTGAAATGGCATTTTCTGACTTTGGTTGCCAAACGAAAAAAGGAAAAACCCCAACAACAACAAATTGCAAATAATTATTATGATTTATTACACGCCATGATTAAAACTGACAATTGTACTCATATTTACAGATTACAGTGAAAATGACTTCATCTACTTTTTTTCATTTTTTTCCATTTTGTTGCTTACATACCATCTGCCCCGGATATTGCCAAGACGCTAAGAGTTAATGGTCTCTGTTGGAAATGTTGAATGCAACAAGTTGTGTTGTGCATGATATCATGCAGCATGACTTACTTGTCCGCAAACTGTCCAATTTATTTAAAGTGTATTTTTCAAATTGGCTAAATGAAGAAGACGACATGCCACGCGTTGGCATTTTGATAAAAAATGGCTTAAATTTAAGTGAAGTGGAAAAGCTTCTTCGTAATATCAACATATTAAGTCCATTACAATTTCAGTTGTTAAGATGATGGAATGGAATTGGATGTTATTAACACTTTAAGGCGGGCAATGGGGTACCGTGGATTTGTGGTTGGTTTATTATAGTCTTTGAAAAACTAATTTAAAAAAACCACATTTATTATAGAACTCGAAAATTTTTTCAAAAAAATATTCACGTTTATTATTGTCCTTGAAAAAATATTTTTAAAAAAATCACTTCTATTGAAGTCTTTGAAAAAATATTTTAAAAATCCTCGTTTATTACATATCCTTGAAAAATATATTTTTAAAATCCTCGTTTATTCCATATCCTTGAAAAATATATTTTTAAAAATCCTCGTTTATTACATATCCTTGAAAAATATATTTAAAAAAAATCCACGTTTATTAAACTCCTTAAAAAATATATTTTTAAAAAATCTACGTCTATTGAAGTCCTTGAAAAAAATATTTTTAAAAAATTCACGTATATTATAGTCCTTGAAAAAATATATTTTTAAAAAATCTACGTCTATGAAGTCCTTGAAAAAAATATTTTTAAAAAATTCACGTATATTATAGTCCTTGAAAAAATATTTTTAAAAAATCATCGTTTATTGTGAGTCCTTGAAAAAATATTTTTAAAAAATCCACGTTTATTGTGAGTCCTTGAAAAAATATTTTTAAAAAATCCACGTTTATTACCCGTCCTTGAAAAATATTTTTAAAAAATCCACGTTTATTACCCGTCCTTGAAAAATATATATTCTTAAACAAACCACGTTTATTATAGTCCTTGAAAAAAAAATTTTAAACAATCCACGTTCATTATAGTCCTTAAAAAAAAATTTTAAAAAATCCTCGTTTATGTTGTATATAGACCTTGAAAAAATATTTTTAAACAATCCACGTTTATTATAATCGTTGAAAAAATTTTTTTAAACAATCCACGTTTATTATAATCGTTGAAAAAATATTTTTAAACAATCCACGTTTATTATAATCCTTGAAAAAAAATATTATTAAAAAAATCCACGTTTATTGTGAGTCCTAGAAAAAATATTTGTAAAAAATTCATGTTTATGTGAGTTCTTGAAAAAATATTTTTAAAAAATCCACGTTTACTATAGTCCTTGAAAAAATATTTTAAAAAATCCAAGGGCTCACAATAAGTTCTTAAAAAATATTTTAAAAAATCCAAGGGCTCACAATAAGTTCTTAAAAAAATATTTTAAAAAAATCCAAGTTTATTTTAGTCCTTAAAATTTTTTTTAAAAAATCCACGTTTATTATAGTCCTTGAAAAATATTTAAAAAATATCCACGTTTATCCTTAAAAAAAATTAAAAAAAAATCTACGTTTATTATAGTCCTTAAAAAAATTAAAAAAAAATTAAAAAAAAACTACGTTTATTATAGTCTTTGAAAAATATTTAAAAAATCCACGTTTATTATATTATTTGGCACTGATAGTCCTTGAAAAATATTCTTTAAAACCACATGTTTGTTAAACTGGTGGTCTTTAAAAAATATCCTTTAAAATCCACTTTGGTGGCTCTTATAGTCCTTGAAAAATATTCTTTGAAAATCCACATTTGTGGCTCTGATAGTCCTTTGAAAAACTTCTTTAAAAATCCACGTTTGTGGCCCTTCTTTAAAAATCCTTGAAAATATTTTTAAAAATTATTTTTACCACTGTCTTTCTCAAAATCGCTTATTAGACTCTACGCCACTCATTTATCTGCCTTCAAAGGATGACGATTGGCTGGATGGTCTAGTTGGCCGATATCAAATGACCATGAGATGTTTCTTTCCATACTTTTTGTTTATCTTTATCTTCTTCTCTGCAGTGTATTGCCCACGATTTTCCGCCCAACAAAAAATGTTATCGTTTTTTCATCCCATCTCTTGGCTGGACAATTGGTCATTTGCCAGTCAGACAGCCAGAAAGCCAACCAGCTATCCAGTCATATTAAAATAATAGCCCACAATCAACGCTTGGGAAATAGCAAAGCGTAACTGAAAACTCCAAGCCAATCATAAGATTAATATTATTTTTATGCAGAGAGCGATAGTCGGAAATTTGCAATAATGGATCTATCATTACCTATCATTGACGTTTTGTTGTGATAATCAAATGGCAGTTGATGATGATGGCAGTGATGGCTGCGATGCTATTAATGCTGCACGAACCTCACCACATACATCATAAAATGGCTAATTACTTTGGATGAATTGACTAGATTTTTCATTGGTTTTTCTTTAGGGGGGATTGTTATGCAATGGAGATAAAGTGTTGAATGGGTTTTCTCTTTTTTCGCGGACAGATTAAAACTGCAATGAAAAATGAGTTTGGGATAAGCTTTTCTGAAACTTTTTTGCAGTTGATTTTTAATAAAGATGTAACTTTCACCGCCAGGAGGAAAAAATAAAAGAAAAGCGGAAAGTCCACCAAAGTTTTAGATACGCTCCAGCAATTCGTGAATGGGCGTTTTAGTACTCAAAATTCATAACTTGTTAGGATTGACAAAATTTTGAAATCAAGCCTTCATATTTTCCTATTTTGGAAAGAATAATAGGAAAATGGAGTTCACCGAAGAGGACATTAGCAAAGCCATTGCACAATGAATCCACATCCTATTTTTCTGTCCAAACTATTGCAACTTCTCCATATGTGAAAATCAAGGTTATGAATTTGATATCTATACATTCATCCAATACCGATTTTCTAAAATTTAGTACACAAATCCAAAACAATCTACATCTCTCCATCCTAGACACCAATAATGATCAAATTTCAGAATTACTTCACCCAATACCAAATTTAGTACTATTTAGTACTTTTCGTACATTCCAAACACCAACGGAGGCCTCATAAGTGACTCCCATTCCAAATTTATGGTTTTGATAATTCTTAAAAAAATTGTAAGTCTGATAGTTTTGGAACATTTTTTTCTTTGAAAATCCACGTATGAAGCTCTGATAGTCCTCGAAAATGTTTTTCATTGAAAATCCACGTATGAAGCTCTGATAGTCCTCGAAAATGTTTTTCATTGAAAATCCAAGTATGAAGCTCTGATAGTCCTCGAAAATGTTTTTCATTGAAAAACCAAGTATGAAGCTCTGATAGTCCTCGAAAATGTTTTTCATTGAAAATCCAAGTATGAAGCTCTGATAGTCCTCGAAAATGTTTTTCTTTAAAAATCCACGTTTGAAGCTCTGATAGTCCTCGAAGATGTTTTTCTTTAAAAATCCACGTTTAAAGCTGTGACAATTCTTGAAAATATTTTCTTTAAAAAACCACGTTTAAAGCTGTGACAATTCTTGAAAATATTTTCTTTAAAAATCCACGTATGAAGCTCTGATAGTCCTCGAAAACGTTTTTCTTTGAAAATCCACGTATGAAGCTCTGATAGTCCTCGAAAATGTTTTCTTTAAAAATCCACGTATGAAGCTCCGATAGTCCTTGAAAATATTTTCTTTAAAAATCCACGTATGAAGCTCTGATAGTCCTTGAAAATATTTTCTTTAAAAATCCACGTTTGATAGTCCTTAAAAATATTTTCTTTAAAAATCCACGTTTGATACACTTGAAAATATTTTTCTTTAAAAGTCCACCTTTGATAGTCCTTGAAATTATTTTCTTTAAAATTCCACGTTTGATAATCCTTGAAAATATTTTCTTTAAAAATCCACGTTTGATAGACCTTGAAATTTTTTTCTTGAACATTTTTCTTTCAAAATTCACACTTGAAACTCTGATAGTCCTTAATTTTTTCTATAGAAATCCACGTTTAAAGCTCTGATGGTCCTTGAAATTGTTTTCTTTAAAAAAAAATCCTTAACAAAATTATTTTTTTTTTTCAATTTCTTTCTTTATATCAAAATATGTATTTCGCCAATTTATGCTTAATCCCCAATACTGCCAATTTGACGACCATTTAATGGGAGCCTTTCTAATCCCCTAATAATC
Organism: Musca domestica; assembly: GCF_030504385.1. Classification (NCBI taxonomy): domain Eukaryota; kingdom Metazoa; phylum Arthropoda; class Insecta; order Diptera; family Muscidae; genus Musca; species Musca domestica. The sequence goes on from NW_026712326.1 coordinate 121,425, forward strand.
CTGATAACCAATTTTAAAATTCTCTTTTACTTTTCACAAAAGACTTAATTTTCCTTTGTATGAAAATTCACAAAAACACAATGCATTTAGCTTTTGTTATCGGAACAAATTGAAAAATTGATCAAACAAAGAACTGAACCAACTACATTCTCTTCTTCTTTCATTAGCCATAAACAATCGGCCAGTATGGTTATGAACATCGAAATGATGTTCAGTGATGGCCATCCTAAAAACTTGGCCTTAATTTGAATTGTGTTGAGTCAGCATTGCTAAGGACTTCCAATAGAACTTTAATGATGGGGGAGGGGAGGGGGAGAAACATAGAAAACAAACTTTTACTTGGTAATATTTCGTAACTCATTTAAGCCTTTTTGTAGTTGTTAGTAGTTTTTAGAATTTACTCCTCTGCCTTATTGCATGGAAATCCAAGAAAATCCTCTCCCTCATATACTTACAACTGCCAAGAACATGAACAAAAGTCTATTATCTGTTTGAAACACATAGCTAGGCAAATGAACAATAATAACAACAATAGTTTTTGGGAAATTATTTTGGAAATTTCAACCAAATCCTTTGAAGGATTTTAAAGTCATTCAATGTCATTGTCATCATACTTTGCCAAAATTTGACAATACTCGAAACTTTGATGAGATTCTTGAAACTTAAAAGCTAAATTGGTTTTTAAGATTTGGAGAAATATTTTAACGGGATAGTGAAGATTATTAGAATTTTAATCAAACGGTTGGGGAATAAAAATTGAAGGACTCCAAGGAATTTCAAAAAAAAGAACTATTTGAAATTAATTTTTCTATCCCAATTTTCTCGGATTCTACCTGAAAAAATTCCCAAAATCAACAACCTAACTGAAGTTTAAACGAGTTAAATTTTATTGAATGGAAGCAAAAAATGTCGGAAATAGCATCCAATTTTAGAATAGGTTTACGTTTGTTCGAATTGGTCACCTTTGGCACGAATTATGGCCTTCAAACGTCACACGCTGTCCGAATGTTGCTCTGCGGTATTTTGACTCATTCCCGGCGAAGCGCTTGCTTGAGGTGATCGACATGTTGGTATTTATTAGTGCCAACCTTGCTTTCCAAAATACGTCAGACACAATAGTCCAACGGATTGGTATTCGGAGATTTTGGTGGCCATTGTGCGCTGGAAATAAAGCGAGGAACCTCATTTTGTAACCATTCTTGGGTGGCGCGTGCTTAGTGCGTCTGCGGCCAAAATGTTGGCGTGCCTAAGGCGTTAATACATACTCCAGAATATATTAGCGATAATAATTGGCATTAATTCTGATGCCACGGCCGACTAATACGAGCGGAGAGCGACAATTGGCTGTTATGGCGGCCCAAACCATCACCATGGACGGCGCTTAAGTTCTGGTGGCCAATCGAAGGTGCACATTTTCAGCTAACCTCTTTGGCAAGGAAACACGATCATTTTGTTTGTTTACAAACTGGTGGACAACGAATGTTCTCTCATCGGAGAAAACCAAATTCGGCAGTTCACCACTTACGGCCAAGCGAAGCAACTCTTTATCTCTTTTGAGTAAATTTTCTTTCTGTTGCGGTGTAAGTTCTTGCATTTTTTGGAATTTCATGGAATAATGGGATATGTTCAACTCACGAGCCATTTTTCGGCAGTCACTGCAATAATGTCAATAGCTGTCGAACGAGTGGCTTAGAAAAGACAGCAGTCTGAAATTGCTTGCAGTTTTTTCATATGACCCTGTATGTGGGGGAGGTACCAGAAGGAATGATCCGATCTCTACCATCTTTATAACAGATCTTGAGATTATAGAAATATTGAGATGTACCAAGTCTGAATGGGATCGGAAGATAATTTTGCGTTTTATGAGCTTCAAGGAAATTCAACATTTTCTAACTTTGTGGGGGGATGTATCAGAAGGAGTGGGCCGATACATTCCATCTTCACAGCAGATCTTATGTTAGTAGAAATAATGGGATGTGGGAAATATGAAGAGAATCGGATGCTTCTTTCAGATTAATGGTCGTTTTGGTTACTCAAAATTGTCAACCTTTGTGGGGGAGGTACCAGCAGGAATGGTCCCATTTCTACCATCTTTATAACGGATCTTGTGTTCATAAAAATATTGATAGTTGCCTAATCTGAATGGATTCGGATATTAATTCCTCGTTTTAGGAGCTTCATGGATATTTAAAATGTTGATCCTTTGTGGGGGAAGTACCAAAAGGAGTGGACCGATGAATTCCATCTTCACACTAGATCTTGTGTTAGCAAAAATAATGGGAGGTGTAAAATATGAAGAGAACCGGAAGCTTATTTCGGATTTTATATTTTTTTTTTATTTAAAATATTAACCCTTTTGTGTGGGAGGTACCTGAAGGAATGTTCAGATTTCTACCATATTAATAACAGATATGTGTTGATAAAAAGTACCAGAAGCTGTTTGATAATAATATTACCATACCACTTTGGACCTAGTCGGATACCGCCTTTGAGAATTATCGTGCATTCCTGCCAGCCAGCCAGACAGACGGACGAATACCCCTAGATCGACTCAAAATGTCCTGAAACGGATTGGTCCAAAGAGAGCTAGAGTCTAAAAGCGTTATTTCGATGAGGCACGTTTTGGCCGTGTCAAATAATATACATACTCTAAATCTAACTTCCTTAAAAAATCACGTCGATTTTCCAATGATGACTTCAAACGAAACGAAAAATAAAAGGTATCCCATAGAAAAAGGCAACCATTGCTTCCACATGGCAACTACCAGTTTCCGTTCGAATAGTCATCCCATGCCAATGACTCTATGCCGCCACCATCGCCGCCGCCACAAAATCATAAAACTTGACCATAAATGTAAGATTGACCATTAAAAAACTACAATTGGCAAGCGGATAGATGAACCAACTTGTGGTCATAACTTTTAGACAACTACCTTAAATGGCCAAGACTACGACAACAACAACAGCAACAACTTGCTTTTGAAGGAAGCAACAGACAACATTAAAGTAATCGAAAGGCCGCTTTGAAAATCTGTCGGGATATTCCTGTTGCAGTCAGTGCACAACTCCAGCAGCAGCAGCTACCAGACGGGTAACAAATGAGAGCCCAAATGAAACAAAAAAAAAACAAAACGCTTAACAATCATGAATGAAATCAGAAATCATGTATGTTTCATGATGCATCTTCGTCGGCTGTTTCTCTTTTTTTTTGCATCCTTGTTTCCCCAAAGGTTTTTGGCTAATTTCCCAAAAAAAAAAAAAAAAATAATAAAAAACAAGAATTGCAGACGGGTCTCGTTGCAGACGAAGTAACATTTCGGAAGACAGCCAGTGCAACAAATAACAAATGATATCCATGGCAGACATTGAAATTGCAAGAAAGAAATAAAAAACGCACCAGACATCAGACACATGTCTGCTGCAGCAGCTAGAGATAAGGATCTGAACCGGTAGCAATAAAATGCAATGCGGCTTTAAGGCACTTCACATTTTGGAAAAAAGTGAAACTTTTATGACGACTTTCAGGTTATGCAAAGATAACTCTCCCGTTATCTAGAGAGACGATTATCCGGTCGTCTAGAGAGTCGACTTTGAGGTCGTCTAGAGAGACGACTTTTAGGTCGTCTAGAAAGGCGACTTTGAGGTCGTCTAGAAAGGCGACTTTGAGGTCGTCTAGAGAGACAACTTTCAGCCGTCTAGAAAGACGTCTTCCCGGTCGTCTAGAGAGACAACTTTCGGCCTTCTAGAAGGACGTCTTTCCGGTCGTCTAGAGAGACGTCTTTTCGATCGTCTAGAGATGCGTCTTTCCGATAGTCCAGAGAGGCGATTTACGGTCGTCTAGAGAAACGACTTTCCTGTCGTCTATGGAGACGACTTTCAAACTCGTCTATGGAGACGACTTTCAAACTCGTCTATGGAGACGACTTTCCTGTCGTCTATGGAGACGACTTTCCTGTCGTCTATGGAGACGACTTTCAAACTCGTCTATGGAGACGACTTTCAAACTCGTCTATGGAGACGACTTTCAAACTCGTCTATGGAGACGACTTTCAAACTCGTCTATGGAGACGACTTTCAAACTCGTCTATGGAGACGACTTTCAAACTCGTCTATGGAGACGACTTTCAAACTCGTCTATGGAGACGACTTTCAAACTCGTCTATGGAGACGACTTTCAAGCTCGTCTATGGAGACGACTTTCAAGCTCGTCTATGGAGACGACTTTCAACTCGCCCATGGAGACTATTTTCAGCTCAGCTGGCCTATGGAGAGGAGTTTCCGCTCAGCAGGCCTATGGAGACGAGTTTCCGCTCAGATGGTCTATGGAGACGAGTGTCCGCTTAGCTGGCCTATGGAGACGAGTTTCCGCTCAGCTGGTCTATGGAGACGAGTGTCCGCTTAGCTGGCCTATGGAAACGAGTTTCAGCTCAGCTGGCTTATGGAGACGAGTTTCAGCTCAGCTGGCTTATGGAGACGAGTTTCAGCTCAGCTGGCCTATGGAGACGAATTTCGGGTTAACTCGCCTATAAAGTTAAGCTCGCCTATAGGGGAG